>NC_041406.2:16228580-16523580 GCF_900747795.2 Erpetoichthys calabaricus | reverse complement strand
ATTATATTAATTATACACACACGGACGGCCCTCCTTCTGATTCAAACGTGCATTTTCTGGCAGTGCCCTCCGGCTGCGGTCATAATTTAAAATAAACGCGAACGCTTCCTGCTGGGTTAAACGTCCATTTAATGGTAAATATACGTTTGTCTTTCAAGCTAACATGTTTAAACTGCAGTACCAGTGTACGTGTGTGTGTGTGTGTGTTTAGAGAAAAGATTTATACTTTTAAAAGAGACGGACACAAAGTTCTACTGTTTCGGTGGCACCGTTAGGAAGGTGTAAGGAAATAATGAGCGATTAAGTACAGTCATAAATCACCAGAGCGCGAGTTAAAAGGGCCGGTGACAGGCCGACAGCGGAGCCTGTGGTCAGTCCGGCTCGGTGGGCGCCTCTCCAGGTATTGTGCGCAAAAAAAAAAGTGTCGCTGTGCAAACAAATGACAGCAGTCACTTAAGTGACTGGAACAAAACCATTAAATATCGCCATCATTTGTACTGTAGATTAGTATTTCATACGTTTACATAAGACGCTGGAGTCTTATCAAGACCTTTCTGTATATTTGAGTGGTGTTTGCTCTTTTTTAAAAAAAATTCAGTTTACTTACTGACTTCACCTTTCTCTTATAAATATTTCTTTTTCAGTCTAAACGTTCTTCCCCTGTGACATAAGCCACTAATTCTTTCAATGATGACATTAACGAAGTCCTTTTTTTTTTTTTTTTTTTGGAAATCCAGTCCATTCATTTGTGAAAGTTAACTTCAGCGCCGTCTTTTTTTTTTTTTTAGTTCGCATGACTGCTTTGGTTTACTGATTACTCTCTACTTATTAACTTTGGAAACAATGAACTCGATGAGATCTACGATCCAGGCTTGTGCGTGGACCTGAATATTTAGAATTTTTTTAGAACAAGAAACTGTTCGCCTCGCAATGCAATACTTGCGGGAAATACAAATAATTTGCTCTCACGTATTGGTTGCGTTTTATTTCTCTCCGTCCCTCACTGTTTTAAGGTGTTTTCCTTTTCGACATCTCTGTCATCTCCATTTGGAGATATTCAGTGCCGTTTATCACTGCCATCTCCAGCACTGCGCATTTCCAGCAGGTTATCACAGTTGCCATTCGTCCTTTTTTCTGATGTGTTTTACTGATTACCATCAATGCCCTCAGATATTTTCAACAGATCCCCACGCTGCAATATCCACTCTCAGCCATCTGGAGCAGATCAGAATCACTGACTTCTTCTTAGCAGTTAAGTATTAAATCTACAATATCCTTTCAACAACCACTATTTCCAGTCAGCTCTTTAGGAATAAAAGCTGCTTTTAAACCCTGAAGAACAGCGACCCCATATTGTGTGTTTTGCATTACTGGGAGCGTTTCCTATTATCAGTCTTTAAATCATTATTAAAGAAAGAGCAGCAGCTATTTAGAATGGTACGTCGACATGTAAACTGTACTTATACCTTTTACACATTTATACAAGAAGAAGAAGAGGAGGAAGTGGAAACGGCTTAGATTAGTTCCACGCTTAGAATAAAAATGAAAGTAAGAAAGACGACGCTCATCGAAAAAGACTCGAGTGCATTGCTGATTTTTTTTTTTAACGTGGAATGAAATTCTTCGTGTTTAGTGTGCGCATTTCAGTATATATTCACATAATAAATAGAAAAAGCAGCATGGAAGATTAATAAGCACCTCTAAACAGTCCCGACATGAATATTTGTGGACGTCCCGTCCGGGATCCTCTCCTTCCTTTAGCTCAATTCTACGGCGAACAAAAAAATCACAAAATGAACAATGAATATTCAGAAAACGGATTGAACACGCCTGTGTGTGCGTGTTAGTCCTTTAGTTCGATTTCGTAATTGAAAATTCTGTTTCAAATAATTATACTAATATGTATGGAATTTTATAATTAGGCTGACGCCTTTATCCAAGGAGACTTACAACATATGAGATACAATTGGCTCCATTTTCTTTGTCCCCGCGAGGCACAGGTGAAGTGACTAGCTCATGGTCACACCATGTCAATGGTGGGATTTGAACCCACAAAGTCTGGAAATGTTATGTTCATAGTATTAACCACTACGCCACACTGTCTGGCAAGCACAATGGTATTTTATTAAAGTAAAATAAGGCAGATTCTAATTATATGCTGGACTGCACGAAAGAAGCAGAATAAAATTTTAAAAAGTTATTGTGAAATTGCTAAAGTTTGGGCACCCTTTCAGCTGTAAGTTCTCACAAGTCGTTAGTTCGTTCGTCTGGTCTGGTAGTTCGTTAGGTGTTAAGTCTGTTCAAGAATGGTCAATAGGAATTGTTAGCTGGTGACAGTTCCAGAATCTAATAAATTTTTGGACTCTTTAAATATTATGCAACACTCAACATCCATAAACTCTTATCTATCTATCTATCTATCTATCTATCTATCTATCTATCTATCTATCTATCTATCTATCTATCTATCTATCTATCTATCTATCTGTCTGTCTGTCAAAACATATGTTATATATATGTTAAATATGTGATTTTACAGTATATAAAGAAAACATACATATAAAAACAATGGTTTAGATTCAGTACAATGCATATGAAACAAAGTGTTAACCTTATCCAGGTTATGACCGTCTAATATATTTCCATTTTTGGATTAAATGACCTAATACATGCCCTCCTTCGATATAAGCACATTTCCAAGGGGGTAATTACTTTTTATTTCAATCGTTATCGACACAGTGTTTAATGGATTTGCTTCTGCCTCACCGCCGTACGGGCCCGCGCCTGATTTCTTGCCACTTTCTCCGTCTGCGTGGAGGCAGCAAGTTCTCCTTCCTTCTTCGTCAGACTGTTGTCCGGATCCTGCGGGCCATGTGTTGTGTTCTTGTACCCGACGATGAACTGACTGACTGGCGTTCCGTCCCAGGTTAGTTTTTTTTTTTTTTTTTTTTTACCTTTGAACCCGTTGTTGCAGAGAGAGTGTGCGACTCCTCATAGCCACGGAATTAACGGTTTCGCGAAATGGTCACTTTTATTAAATTCGATTAAATGCGCGTACACTTGCGACAAAAAAAATCGCCCAAATCTAACGTGTGCGTTTTTGATTAACGCGTTTTATATATTTAATATATTACAAAAAATATTGACTGAGTACTGTTGGATCAGGAGATCATTATTTAACCGATATATTTTAATCGTGTTATTTTTGTAGCTTTTACTTGTATAGTGTAGTTTGCTGCCATATAAACTATAAACAGGTGTGTAGTGTAAATTCATATTTCCAAAGAATGTTTTGCGTAAGCCTTAAAAATAAATGCCCACAGGCCTGTCCTGAAATTATACAAAACTTTTTGGATATGCAAACTCTCAGGTCTTCTTTGGTTTTTCCGTTTTCAGAGAGTGATGTGACATAAATCCACGAACTCAGACGGGAACAGGCACGCCTTTGAGCTACAAATAGTCGAAATGTGATTTAACTTTTAAAGAGATGATCCACCACATAACTTCAGACCTAAACTTGGAATTGTGAAGCCAACGCGCATTCTTCATCTTTACGTTTATTGCGGTAATAACGTTGCGTAACTGATTTTTTTTTTCTTCCCCTTGTATAGCATCTGATGAATACAAGCAAGGAATTTGCACTTTAATTTTTTTTAAGGTAAAAAGTTGTACAAACAACGCGCACACGCATATATTCAAAAGGTGCTGAAATAAATTTAGAATAACCGAAAAAAATGATTATTTCAATAACATATAAAAAGAACAATTCTGTGGCGTGTATATACATTGCAAAGAAAATCAAACCTCATCAAATCTTACAATATACGTGCAGGTGTTTTATAACTTCTGAAAGAAAGACAATATTTGACACACAGAAAAACAGCGGGTGAACATTAAGGAAAATAAATCACATTTAAAGCGAAGTGCATCGACGCTTCAGCCGAAATTGACGCCCGCAGTATATTTCTTATCTGTTTTGTAAATGGTATTGGATTCCTCTTTGCCAATTTTTATTTTTTTTCCCCTAATATTTAAAAGCTCGAGTATGTTTCAGCAGATACCTAATGTGAGATGCGTTAATTTTAGGTAGAATGACGGTACGAGCACAGTAGCGGTTTAGGCTGCCTGCTTATAAATCGCTCAATTCATGTGTGCGTGTGTGACATAGCCATTCCGATATTCCTAAACGTCTATTTTTAATACTTGTTTTAAATATGCATATTACAAAATGAGCATTTAAAGCAACGAAACTCGTACCCAATTACATTTTAGTATAACAAAGATGCGTTCGTTTACATTACTAAAAATGCTAGACGTGTATGTTTATGCTATACGTCTAATTTTAGTAACCGGCTTTACTTTCTAAACTAAAGCATATATCTCATGATAACTTCGAAGTTGTCTCTTTTCAAGCTGCCACTTCAAAAACAGGAGCAATTAAAAGGAGGCACATCACGGCCATCAAGTTTATATAGCCCCAGTGTTGGACAGCTGTAAAATCGTGTAGACAGGTTGTCATACAGCAGTGAGGGCTTCAGTGAATAGAGTCTAATGCTAAACATTTAACATACAATACAGTAAAACACAAAAGGTGGCCCCAGCCAATACTCAAACCACATGCTCCGGAATGGGAGGGGCTAGCAGCTGAAGAGGAATGCCAATCAAAGCATCAACTTCAAATTGTATCTGAGAGATCAGCCCAGGACCTAGGGGCAGACACATCAGTTGGAGCTCAATTGTTGATCAGATCACATCCAAGGGACTTGCTGGTAAAAAAAAAACGGAAGCTGAGATTTTTTTTTTCGAAAGACAAGGCTAGATTATTTTCCACAAGTTCTTTTACTTGTGCACTTCAAACCTGACCGATTTTTTTTTCTTCTAATTTTTTTCGCTTCTTTCCTGTTGCTGATTTTTTTTTTAAAATCATTATTACTGTGACTTTAAGATCGTGTTCAGGAGATGTCTTTTCCCCAGCTGGGCTACCCACAGTATTTAAGTGCCACCCAAGCGGTGTACGGTGGCGAGCGGCCGGGAGTTCTTGCTGCCTCTGCGAGAGCAGGAAGCACTGACATCGCTGCAAGTCCTTCAGCTACGGCCGCGGCTGTCACCTCCGTCCTGGGCATGTATGCGAATCCATACGCCGCACACAACTACAGCGCCTTTCTTCCGTATACCAGCGCGGATCTGGCGCTCTTCTCACAAATGGTAAGTTCTTCGGAGAGGGCTGGCAATGCTTAAATATTAGAAATCCTGGCAGGTATCAAAGAGGAAGCGCACTTAATGGGAAGAATAACATAGCAATGCTTTCTAATACTCGCGTACACGAATACGAGTGGGTCGTTTTTGTGCGTTTATGTTCGTGTTTTCATATTGCTAACAGCACTAATGGCCTACAAATACCGCGCAAGAGGCAAGAATGATTTATTCGAAGTTTTTACTGTAATAACTATTCATTTCAATGTGAAAAATATTTATAGTTTAATGACGTAAGTTTAGACAACCATATTGTATTTTTATGGAGAAACTGTAGGCGAGAACAAGAATATGTTTGAATGTCTCACGTCTAAAACTGTAATTTAAGCAATCACATTTCATACGATTGACCTGATAAATAATTGTGCAGGATATTTACGGAATTATTAGAAAAAGGCGTTTAATATAGTGATATGTGTTAAGTAAAAAAAAACAACTCAGTTATAAATATAAAAAAGTATAGCTTGGCTAGCGAGTAAAGAAATGCATGGAGTTCATGTACACTTTTCACGATGAAAAAAGTTTTGTAGAACCGTGCACTATAAACTCTGTGCGCATAATTTGAGTAGAATTTCTCCTGTTAAAAAGAAATCCTATTTAAATCGTATATTTGTCATCGATCTGAAACTGAAAGTGCAATCTTTTAAATGCTGTTGTAATGAGAAAAACAATCACAGCTTTGTTATTAATATGTCACTTTATAACGAAGTGCTTTCATTATTTTTTTTATTATTACTATTTAATTTTTTTTTTACAAAGCATGATGAAGGCGAGTTTTAGTAGCCACAGACTTTTGGATTGAAATGATTACTGTAAGTTTAAATAACGGCGAGCTGCTTCGGCCCTAAAATGTTATGACTGCACATTATAAGAAAATGTATAATGCCGATAGAAACATCACAAAAAGATTTTAAGGCCTAAGGTGACTTTTTTTTTTCTCTTGGGAAGATTATTTATCATCATCATTATTATCATTTAGGCGCAGCTTTCAGTGTCAGTGATTTACAAAGGAAACTTCAAATATATTGATACGACAAACCTCGTCTTCCCTCGTCAAGACGTTTTAAATAGAAATGTATTCATCTGTAAAAATGATTATATTATTTTCAAAACTGGGCTTTTAAAGTAAAAAGGCACTTTCAAAAACGTAAATATTAAATTAAGCCGTCGACACAACCGAGGCACCGCTCGCTCGTTTTTAAATATTTACTACTTATCTATCCATTTTGCCATTAGAATTCAAACACACTTTTTATTTTCATAGCTGATTTGTTTTGTTCTTTCTTTAAAAGTCGATTGTGTATATTACATTTCTTTATTTAGTTATAAAAGCAAGTAAGCACCTGCCCGCGCGTGCAAAGCACTAGGCCCGCTTATGGGTGCGGAGCGACGCTGTAACGTGCTTTGAAATATTTTGCTCATCTCTGTTGAAATGTTTAATTATTGTAAATTGTGCAAAGATACGGTTGATTAATGTCTCTTTTTTTCTTTTTTATTTAAGGGCTCCCAGTATGAACTAAAAGATAACCCTGGGGTTCACCCTGCCACTTTCGCAGCGCACACGTCGCCAGCCTTTTACCCGTATGGACAGTTTCAGTATGGGGATCCTGCCAGACCCAAGAATGCCACCAGGGAGAGCACTAGCACACTCAAGGCCTGGCTTAACGAGCACAGGAAGAACCCCTATCCCACCAAAGGAGAAAAAATCATGTTGGCCATCATCACTAAGATGACACTAACCCAAGTGTCCACCTGGTTCGCCAATGCTAGGCGCAGACTCAAGAAGGAGAACAAGGTGACCTGGGGTACCAGGAGCAAAGATGATGTGGATGGAAACATATTTGGCAGTGACAACGAAGGCGACGCTGAAAAGAACGAAGACGACGAGGAGATTGACCTGGAGAGCATAGATATTGACAAGATTGACGAAAACGACGGCGACCAAAGCAACGAGGATGATGAGGAGAAACTGGAGAACAGGGGGCACGAGGAGTTGATGGGAAGTTTAAGGGATGTCGAGAAAAGGCGAGAGTTTACAGTGCAGCCTTCTGAAGGGTTCGATAAACCCAAAGACATGTCAGTGATCAAGGAGCCCTCCGAGAGTAACAATACCCGCGTGCTGTCTCCCGGTGTTCAGATGCCACCTACCAACAAACCCAAGATCTGGTCGTTAGCAGAAACAGCTACCAGCCCTGACAGCTCTCAGAAGCCCTCGTCACCCTCTGCACCGGCTAATCACTCCTCACCACAAATCCAGCACCCAGCATTCCTGCCTAGTCACGGACTGTACACCTGCCAGATCGGAAAGTTTCACAACTGGACAAACGGAGCTTTTCTGAGCCAGAACTCGCTGTTGAATGTGAGGTCTTTTCTGGGAGTAAATCAGCATCACCACCATCATAATCATCACCTTCACGCACAGCAGCAGCAGCAACAACAACAACCTTCTATAATCGCATCTTCTGTCGTAGCGCTGACTAGTGAAAAATCATCTGGAACCTGCAGTCCAAAGCACATAGGTATCTTGATTTCGTTTGTGCGAATTATTACGTGTGCAACTGTAGAAGTGGAAAATGTAGCAATAAGAGCAATCAAATAGAAATACACCCTGATCGATATGTGCTTTAAATAAAATAAAGACATTGCTAGAAATGCTACTTATTATTTTTTTCTAAACATTCCAAATATTCATTCATCCTTTTAATTTTGTTTTATAACCCTAGTTGTAAGTTTTAAGAGTATAGAAAATATCACAATTTGCAGGCTTCCTCCTCTTAGTATGTGGCAACTATACTCCCGCAGTTTAGATTTCTTAACTCACAAACTTCCACATTGGATAAATGTCTAAAAAAGTTTTAGTTACTCGTTCTACCTTTAAACCCGTAGTAACTTTTCAAAAGAACTTTAAGTATATCGATTGTTTCAATGTCAGGTGTACTAGAAATCAAATTGTAAATGAGCATGCGCTGTGAAGCGCCTTCAGTGAAAGGCTCTTTATAAACCTTGAGATTCGTTGATTAATTTTGTTTGATTAAAAATGGCAAAATGAAAGTCGTCATCATAGAAGGCAGCTTGTCTATGCCTGTATTTCTGTATTTAGTTTTTTTCTTTCTTTCTGTTTTTTATTCAGAACGGGAAGGCGTTCCAGTTACCGACTCTCCCACGCAGACCTTAAAATCCACTTTTCAAGCAACCCACGACAGGTGAGATAAGTTACTTTTTTCTTGAATTTTTCTTTTTTTTTCTGATGACCTGTAGGATGATTTGAGCTTTCATCGATGAAGCCCCAGTTCCCGTTTTCATTTTTAATATTGCTTCAGCTGCTAATGTCAACGGTGGGCGCTCAGCTCGCACAGTTAACCATCTTGACTTACAGAAAACTCATTGGTGCCACAGCGTCTCCTGCTGGGAGAGGCGGATCTGAATTAACACGTGGCTCCCCTAGGACCCTAATTGTCAAGGTCTGCTCCTGATTAGAAGCCAGTCGTGCATTTTCGTGACAGAGGACCTGCAATAATCCTCTGTTTATTTCATGCCCCTAGAGGGAAACTCCTTACCAAATCACTAAGTAAAAGTAATAGGCAGTACATTGTTCTCAACCGAATACTGATACAAGTCAAGCTCGAATACTGGTTTAAGAAAGAAAGAAAGAAAGAAAGAAAGAAAGAAAGAAAGAAAGAAAGAAAGAAAGAAAGAAAGAAAGAAAGAAAGAAAGAAAGAAGTCAAAATGTGTGTTTGGTTTACTTAGTTAATCATTTTGGTGTGAATGATTTCGGTAACTAATGGAAAGAAAAATGATTTTAAAAAATGTATATGCTATTTAGTTTCAATTAAATATATATATAGGACACGCGTGTAAAGCCATAATGTACATGCTGTGTATGTGTGTCATTAAGTACATGTCAGTTATAACGTTCAATATGGTAATTTTTTTTTATTCGTTTTTTATATCAGCCCCAGGAACCAACAAGAGACAACACAGCGGGTTTTAACAGCTCTGTCGACTGCCTGATCAAGACTGCGTGTGTGAACGTGTACAAAAAAAATAAAATACAACAAAAAAAAAAGGAAGAAAGAAAGAAAAGAAAAGAAAAAAGAAAAAGACTGAAAATGCATTGCTGAAAAGGACTAAAATAAGCTCATCAACATTTAGCGTCACTTCGATGCATAAAACTATTAAATCAACTTGACAAACCATGTGGATGGATTTGCCCTTCCTTTGTACCTTTTAATCACTGCTCTGCTCGTGTTGATCAAATCCCCCCATCCTTTTTAATCATTTGGTAATTGTCTTTCATGTGCTTTTTTTGTGTTTTATTTCTGTATATAGAGTGATCGGAATTTGTAAATAGCGCGTCGACAAAATCTTGTCCAAATCATATATTTTTGTCTAATAAACTAAATGAAATTATAGCGGCACAGTCATTTCCTTCTCTGTTTTTATTTTATTTCTTTTATTTCCCCCCTCCCTAGTTAAGGTCTGATCATTTGAAAACGGCATTTGAGACATCTGTTATTTGTTTTTTAGGTTTTGCTGACACGCTTGATTTCGTTTTTGTTCATGATGATTATTATTGATGTACGAGAGATAATTAAGAAATGCATTAATTTATCGATCTGTGTAATTTATATGCTTGAGATATTGTAGCAGAATCGGTACGCTTTAACTTAGAAATATATGGAAATTTTAATGGAGAGCAGTTGATCTGAAACGTGTGGCAAAGCACAATCTTTTACTTTTAAAACAAAATTATGATCATTTTGTTGTTTTTTTTTTTTATTACCTTCACAATGTCTGCTGTTGTTGTGTACGCGTTATTCTGTCTAGCAAGCTTCTTACTAATACAAACAGAATGTTAATATATTCTGGAAAAAAAAAAGACTAAAGCATTAACAATATGGTGTTTGAATTGCCCATCCACTGGCTAGTTGCATTTGCTTGCGATGTTTCGAATGTAGCGGGAAAAAGGCAAGGATCTTTTATTTTGCAATATTTTACACTGTTTTTCATCTGCTAAATGAAAACAGCACATAAGCATTGAGGTGCTAATAAGATGCCAGATGGTTGTTGGTGACAGAAAATAGACAGAAGCAGCTGGGGAAGTCATTAAGAAATAATGTGGGAACGCCCTATCCAAACAAAATGAAATGCTAAAACTAGCACTTGTCGGAAACAAGACGAGATTTTCAAATAAAATATTAATAGCTAGACATCAAGGCTCACATCATTGATTAGGCCACTGCGCTTTTTTATTTGGTGTTGGGGGGGATTGGGCAGAAAAGCATTTTCAGTTTTACCTGCTTGACTCAGTTACATACTTGCTTCTTATTGTTAATCTGATTTACGCCTAATTCGTATATATAGTAACTTTGTCGATAAAATTACAGGAAAGTAAACCTTTACAAAGATATTAACTAGGCTTGTTTTGTAGTTATGACATAATCCGGAGACCCTGAGAAGGTCTTAATATGGATGTTGGTGAGGAAGAAAAAACAAATACACACACACACACACACACACACACACACACACACATATATATATATATATATATATATATATATATATATATACACACACTGTATATGTAAGGTTTCTTAAACGGTTGATTGATTATTTGCATATTGTTAAAGTATCCTGGAATTCTGGAAAGGTCTGAACATATATATATATATATATATATATATATATATATATATATATATATATATATATATATATATATATATATATATATATATACTGTATATGTAAGGTTTCTTAAACGGTTGATTGATTATTTGCATATTGTTAAAGTATCCTGGAATTCTGGAAAGGTCTGAACATATATATATATATATATATATATATATATACTGTATATATAAGGTTTCTTAAAGGGTTGATTGATTATTTGCATAGTGTTAAACTCTCCCTAACCGAAGTAAAGGATGACAGCGCCCTCTAAAGTTGTGTTTAAGTACTTTTACTTCTTGTATGGTTGAATAGAGAGAGAATGTTTTTCCCAATGCACAGTTTTCCACTTTTCTGAAATCCTTGAAAGGTCGTACTTTAAAAATAATTGTATAAATACTGATTCCAGTTTGCAGCTGGATAACTCTTGATGACTGTTAGTCTCCAACCGACAAGCTGGCACATCAAAACCGCCCCGAAAAAAGATTCGCCATCTATGATCATGATTATCTATGATTATTCCCACATGTGATAAATGGACACATGCAAGAATTACATTTGTTTATTATGTGCATTTTTGTTATGTACATTTTGAAATCTTTTTATAATTTACAACTCTGCTAAGCTTTGCGTGTTGGTTTGGCATACCGGTGAGGATTATTTGAAGAAACACACAATTTAGTATGTACTCCTTAATCAAGTTCTGTGCTCATGGTTAATATTCTTTCGTTCTGCACCCAGTATTTCCAAAACTCAAACGGAGCTTCAAAATGTTCCCGTTTTAAAAAGTTGCTGCAACTTTAACCGTTTTAAAGTTGGGGATCTTATCTCTTTTACATGTTGCAAACAAGTATATTCGATCGCTGAAAAATTAAACAAGAAAAAAAAAAACACCATGTGGCAAATGAAAATCACATTCGCTGCAGATGTAGTTTACAATGGGGAATAAGAAAAAATAGAAATATCCTTTGCACCTGCTAAGTGCCTTCTTTTTTAAACGGCACCTGCACACATACAATCCGATTTGGTCCAGTATTAAATGTTATATTTAAGGGGTGCCTGAACCAAACACTCCGTATGTGCAGTTCTGTTAGTGTTACGCTCAAAGCACTGTAACAACAGTGGCTTTTTAAAATACCTGATATGACAGGAGAGCGTAAACACGTTTATTATTTTTAAGAGACCTGAAAGTTCTTGAATATTTACATGAAATTGGAGCAATGATAAATACTGGAGACAAATATTTGTTAGTGATAAAGAAAATATTTTTGATAATCAGTTTTGCCATTCCAGCTATTCTATGCCATAATATTTTAATACCTTCGATATATCATGGTCGACGCGTATAGAAAAGAGGCGGATAAACTTATATGGACGCCTACATTAGAATGTCAATTCGTTTTTAAGTCTATTGAATCAAACTCCAAGCAGTGTTAGAGATTCAGTTATCAGACTTTTACCATATCATATTTGAAGCATCCTTTTAAAAAATTCTGTTGAATGAGCCTCCGAGAAATGGTGCAGACTCAGAACATTGTAATCAGAATGTTTTTATTTTATTGGTAATTTTCAGTTACAGCGACGACGTAACGTTTTGGTCACCCGATTTTGCTGCGTTAGACTTGCAGCTCCCCGGGAGCCTGAAAATGGGTGGACGGCTTATTTAAAGCAATTCGTTTTGTATTGTAGTTCGATTTCCACTCAGGTTGAAGTGGTTTAACTTCTTTCTTTCTTTCTTTCTTTCTTTCTTTCTTTCTTTCTTTCTTTCTTTCTTTCTTTCTTTCTTTCTTTCTTTCTTTCTTTCAGTTTTTATGTAACGCTATATATAGATTCATATTCCTAAGGCTTTCTTTCTTTCTTTCTTTCTTTCTTTCTTTCTTTCTTTCTTTCTTTCTTTCTTTCTTTCTTTCTTTCACGTGTTTTTATGTAACTCTCTCTCTCTCTCTCTCTCTCTATAGATAGATAGATAGATAGATAGATAGATAGATTCAGATTCATAAGGCTTTCTTTTTTCACGTCTTTTTATGTAAATATATATATATATAATAATACATATGTATACATATATAATTAGATTCAGAAGGCTTTCTTTCTTTCTTTCTTTAAGATATTTTTGTGTAACCCCACATACAGATTAAGGTTCATAGGGTTTTCTTTCTTTCTTTCTTTCTTTCTTTCTTTCTTTCTTTCTTTCTTTCTTTCTTTCTTTCTTTCTTTCTTTCTTTCAGATATTTTATTCTAACGCTACATGCAGATTAAAGTTCATAGGGTTTTCTTTCTTTCTTTCTTTCTTTCTTTCTTTCTTTCTTTCTTTCTTTAAGATATTTTTGTCTAACGCTACATGCAGATTAAGGTTCATAGGGTTTTCTTTCTTTCTTTCTTTCTTTCTTTCTTTCTTTCTTTCTTTCTTTCTTTCTTTCTTTCTTTCTTTCTTTCTTTCTTTCTTATTAAGGCCGACATTTCCAAATGTATAAACAATTTAGAGATTTTTTTTAAAACAAGAGAGACTTTTAATAATAAATGATGACGAGAGACAGCAAAATGTCTTAAGTGGTTAATTTGAATAACATCACCCCACCGGCTTTGTTTAATGCATCATTAATAAACAAACACCTATACGTGGAGGTCCCCATCAGCAAAATGAAATGAAATGAAAAAAAAAAAAGCAAAAATAAAATAAAGTAACAAGAAAAGAAATCCATCAGTCGTTTTAGATTTTCTTTTTCCCAATTCAGCCTATTTTCCCTCGATTTCAATTTAATTATTCATAAGAGCGTTTATCTCTTGTGCGTAGGAAAAAATGAAGAATTCGTCGTCATCTCTTCGGTTTTCGTGTCCTGACACTGATTAATGTAATGCCCACCTCGGCTTAGAGTAGAGCCACACTCTATGAATCATATGCACTATAAAGTTTCAATCGTCCTTGCAAATGACTCTTTTAAAAAATCCCTGCAGTCATGGCCCAACATTAAAATGTTAAACAGGTACTTATTTAAACAATTGATGACTGATTATTAATAAAGCGGGGAGGTCTCTTAGTTTAAACCTAATGAATGCCAGCTACAGAAAATAAACGGCTGCGCTTTTCCGCCATCAATGTAAAACTGAACAAATTGTATTATTTTTTGTCTCACAGTTTGAAAGTCGTATTTTCCCATGAGTGTGTGTGTGTGGGTGTGTGTGTGTGTGTGTGTGAGGTTGGGGGAAAAAAAGGGAAAATAACCTCCTGGTGTCACATTTATTTCTTTTGTAACAAACCAGCATGAGGTTAGTACAGGTTTTAGCTGGAGGCCATAATATTGTGATTTCCTAATATATACAAAATTATTCATTTAACAGTGGATGTACAGTGAATTGTCTAATGAGTAATAAACAGGGTTAGAACCTATAATTAGGCTGTCACTTCCAGCAGTATTCCCACATTGCCTGAGGGACAGGAAAAAAAATCGGGGGGTGGGGGGGAGGGGGTCACAAGTAGACCCCCTGTAAGAACTGCTCATCATCATCATCATCATCATCAGAAAAACAACATCAAAATTTACAAGAGTAAGAGTTAAGGTAAAGGAGAGCAGTTCATAGATTTGTTTAAGAGTTTCAAAAAGTGAAATAAATTCTAAATGATGACTAGAAAGGCTCATCAGGCCCCATAATCATCATCATCATCATCATCATAAAAAAAAAGAAAAAGAGAAAGTCTAATATTAAACTTACATTAAAGGAAAAAAACAAATTTTACAAGAGTAATAGTTAAGGTAAAGGAGAGCAGTTTATAGATTTTTTTTCAGAGTTTCAAAAAGTGAAATAAATCGTAAATGATCAAAATTGAAAGAAAAAAATGCCCCCCCCCCCCCCCCCCGTAAGAAACGCTCATCAGGCCCCATCATCATCATCATCATCATCATCATCACAAAACAATAAATAAAAAGGGAAAGTCTAATGTTAAACTTACATAAGAAAAACCACATTTTACAAGAGTTAAGGTAAAGGAGAGCAGTTTATAAAGTTTTCAAAGTGAAATAAAATCCTAAATGACGACTAGTTGGTGAAAAAAAAAAAATAAAGTAAGCGATATACCGATTTATTTTTACAAATGAGTTCTGTTTTGGCTGGTGTTGTGCAAATGTACAAGTCTTCCATTGAAATTAAAATAAAAAATTCGCGCAGAGAAGAAACTCTTTTTGCTCCCGTCCTTCTTAAACTTAAAACTAGGGAAGAGTTGTTAGGGATTAGCGTTGTTAAACATTAACATGCGGCGGATTCCTCAATACAATAAACGCAAATACAGCCAGTCTAGCATGAAAATGAATTTCTAAAATAATGATTCCCAACAAACAGGAGAAAATCACACCGTTTTATTTAATCCTTTGTAATACAATGCATAAAAAAAAAAATGTTTTCCAACCTGTGAAACAGTGCCTTGTAAACGAAGAATTAGAATCGCAGATTTACCTGACTTTAATGGCGCTCATAATTATTCAAAAGCATCCGTCGTTTGGTGTAAATGTGGAAATAAATCAATAAATGCAGAGGGAAAAAAAAATGTACCCACATCCTAAAAGAATAAACAGCTTTAGAGTCGCAGGCTGGGAAATGATAAACGTCACAGTGTGCAGGTTTATTGTATTAAATACAATTAGAACTCCTTCAAATATATAAATACTGTATTTCTGTGTCTTAATACAGAGTACAATTCCTTTCAACATCCTTGTTTTTTCAGAGTCACAATTTGATCTTATTATTTTAATGTATTCAGAGTTAAAAAAAATAATCATAATAATAAATTTGCCACTGTTGGATGGTCTTATACTGGGCATATTATAACAAAAGAATCAAACTTCACATGAAAGTTGTTAAAATTTTGTCATCAAGGTTAACAATTTCCATGTAAGAAAATAAAGAGACAGTTTCACTCCTGTGATATGCTACGTGTGTGTGTGTGTGTGTGTGAAATCAGTAAAATGTGATTTCTGTGTTTCTCAGTGTTGGCCTCTTTTCAGATATACAAGACACCCCCCCCACCCCCACCCCCACGCGCACACACACACACACACACACATTGTATCAATCGCAGCAAGGCATTCTGCTTGGGATCAGGTTATAACGTTAAGCACAAACCAGAGCTGTCAAGTTTAACACATCAATGTACATTAATGCAAATTCAGGATTTATTGTTAACCTATAGACAATTATAGGGTTTGTCATGGGTTGTTGGCCCCACACAATACCTTGGCCTTTGTTGCTGGACAAGTGCTGTTTTCTCCATGCTGCCTACAGATCAGCCACAATGAGGCAATCCATTTATTTTGTTTTAGAATTGTACAGAAGAGTGAGGTGGCCGCTGAGGAAAGTTTATCACTGTCTTGTCCCTTTGGCAGTAGCAGAGCATTCACACACCCTCTGCCCCAGTACACAAATGTCAGTCTCTTTTGCAGGCTGCTGTGTTCCTTTTGAAGGTGCCGCTGGTGTCTCTGATCCACTAATCCATTTATCTAGTTTCATGAGTGCGTTGCCTGAATACCTACACAATAGCTTGGCCCAGCTGGGAACAACAAGTCAGGGACTCCAACAGTCACACCCACCAGTTCTCAACACTGAATTCAGCTGATTTGCTACTTTTGGTGGCTTCACACAATATTTGGAGCAGCCCTGTCTTCATCGGGCACAAACTCTTCTTCAGGGACGCCGAGCGCTGCTGTGAAACAAGAAGGGGAAGAACAAAGTCGACACAAACAGCAGACATCTATCTATCTATCTATCTATCTATCTATCTATCTATCTATCTATCTATCTATCTATCTATCTATCTATCTATCTATCTATCTATCTATCTATCTTAAATAATATGTTTAGGAAAATCAATAATTTTTTAAAAGATGTAGTGTGTTCTGTTGTCATCATTTTATAAAAATGAAAGGCTCATAAACTTGCAACTAGTTAATAAAATCAAGAAAAGGCCAATATGTCAGAAACATTGTGAAGTAAGTAAAAACAAATACTGATAGATAGATAGATAGATAGATAGATAGATAGATAGATAGATAGATAGATAGATAGATAGATAGATAGATAGATAGATAGATAGATAGATAGATAGATAGATATAAAAGGCACTATATAGATAGATAGATAGATAGATAGATAGATAGATAGATAGATAGATAGATAGATAGATAGATAGATAGATAGATAGAAAAGGCACTATATAAAAAGATAAATAGATAGAAAAGGCACTATATAGATAGATAGATAGATAGATAGATAGATAGATAGATAGATAGATAGATAGATAGATAGATAGATAGATATGAATGGCACTATATAATAGATAGATAGATAGATAGATAGATAGATAGATAGATAGATAGATAGATAGATAGATAGATAGATAGATAGATAGATAGATAGATAGATAGATAGATATGAATGGCACTATATATAATAGATAGATAGATAGATAGATAGATAGATAGATAGATAGATAGATAGATAGATAGATAGATAGATAGATAGATAGATAGATAGATAGATATGAATGGCACTATATAATAGATAGATAGATAGATAGATAGATAGATAGATAGATAGATAGATAGATAGATAGATAGATAGATAGATAGATAGATAGATAGATATAAAAGGCACTATATAGATAGATAGATAGATAGATAGATAGATAGATAGATAGATAGATAGATAGATAGATAGATAGATAGATAGATAGATAGATAGATAGATAGATAGATAGATAGAAAAGGCACTATATAAAAAGATAGATAGATAGATAGATAGATAGATAGATAGATAGATAGATAGATAGATAGATAGATAGATAGATAGATAGATAGATAGATAGATAGATAGATAGATAGATAGATAGATAGATAGACAGACAGACAGAGGAGAACTCCATCAGTGTGCTGTTTCTAATAAATATTCCAGTTAAGTTTTAGCTCCATCATAGCCGCCTGTCACACACGTTCTCCATACTGTATTTGACTCCCGTAGAGTCACAGAGCGCTGTTGACGCTGTTAGCACTTCTGCCTTAAAGCTCCAAGGGCCTGGGGTTGATTTCTGGTCACAGTCTCTGGGTATTTATTTGCACATTCTCCGTGTTTCTGTGTAGGTTTTCTCTCGGCTCATTGTTTCACTCTGAATGTGTGTTTTAGCCTAAGTGGTGCCTCTGAATTGGCTTGTTATGAGTGAGAGTGACTGTGCCCTGCCATGGACCGGAGAGTCATCAGGGTTTGTCATTGTGGTGCTATAACTGGCTCTGGCTCTTCTGTTGGATTCAGAAAAAGTGTTAATGGATGCATTAATTTCTTCCAGTTAAATTATATACCAAATCACCTTATTAGATCTCAAACTTTCTGTTTTTACAAGTTAACTTAAAAAAATGTGATTATGTGTTCATGGGGATATTGTTGACTTTGATGTCAGGAAAGGCATCTAGCTGCAAAAATCATGCCAATAACTCAATTAGAGAATTCTAATCAAAAAATAAAATTATAAAAAAATTGTAACTCCATATAAAAACGAGAATGGCTACAGAAGAAGAAGGACCATTAACAGCCAAGTAGTGTCTGAATGATCCCCACTCCGGCGTTCATACATTCTGTATAAACTCTTCAAAGATGGCAGCTACAAGGCCTAAAACAATTGTAGTTTTGCTGGCCTGGCTTGATTGCTTTTGCATTCTAACTGTTGCAAGGATGTTCAATGGCTGGTCTTCTTTAAGTAGAACATTCTTTTAAAGTAATGAGGAAAAATGTTTCTTTGTGATCTAAGTCTTTTACATAGAGAAAAAAAAACAAGGATAAAACAGTTAAAGATAAAGGACAACCTGAATATTAAAAATACATTGTTCTAAAGTAGGGAAAAGTAATTGCCTGCTTCCTATATTGAGAATAAGGATGAAATGGAACAGAATAAATAATGAAATTCTTAAAAGCGCTTAAACATTAATATTATTACTATTACTATAATGGTAACAATTGGTAATAATAATAACAATAACAGCAACAACAACATTATTATTATTATTATTATTAATAATAATAATAATAATAATAATAGGGCGGCACGGTGGCGCAGTGGGTAGCGCTGCTGCCTCGCAGTTGGGAGACCTGGGGACCTGGGTTCGCTTCCCGGGTCCCCCTGCGTGGAGTTTGCATGTTCTCCCCGTGTCTGTGTGGGTTTCCTCCGGGTGCTCCGGTTTCCTCCCACAGTCCAAAGACATGCAGGTTAGGTGGATTGGCGATTCTAAATTGGCCCTGGTGTGTGCTTGGTGTTGGTGTGTTTGTGTGTGTCCTGCGGGTGGGTTGGCACCCTGCCCGGGATTGGTTCCTGACTTGTGCCCTGTGTTGGCTGGGATTGGCTCCACCAGACCCCCGTGACCCTGTGTTCGGATTCAGCGGGTTAGAAAATGGATGGATGGATGGATAATAATAATAATAATAATATGAATGTATGTATTTTTATTACTATTATTTTTGCAGAACATTCCAGAACTGGCTTAATCCACTTCTTTGTCCTGGCCTATTCTGGTAGCACACACTCCATAATTCCATAGTGGCACTTTACTGGGTTGTGTAGTTCCCAGTAGACCTATTACTTGATCTAGAACCACTTTGGTTCTGTGAAGTGTTCTTTGCAGAAGAATTTGATTCTTGGGGCTTTGAAAAAAGGTTCCACCAAAATCTGTAATGTGTACCCTAGTAGGATACAAGAGATGAAGACACCCTGAACTTAGCTTGTGTGAATGAATGCAATGAGAGTCCATACACAATCAGAATCCCACTTGTATTATACAAATCTTCTATCCATTCACAAATATTTATGGATCCTGTTATTAATCTAAAGGTTCTTTCTGGAAACTTCCTGGGGATGGTTCTTTAGGGGATTAAAATGGTTCCTCGCGGGGTACTGGCTGCTTTATTTTTGAGAGTGCAGGGCATGAGGCCGGGCCTCACTTACACACAAATCCACACTCATATTGACACAATATTGTTATTATGATTCTTAGTATGATGATGATGATGATGATGATGATCATTATAATTTAAATCATATCCTGCCTTATAATCCCAATGCAGTACTATATGATTGAAATCAGACAATTAATTATGCCTTATAAAATCCAAGCATGTTTCTGAAAGCTGAAAATGGCATTTCATTATAAACCTTATAAATTTACATGGATTGAGCATACAAGATTATAGATAGATAGATAGATAGATAGATAGATAGATAGATAGATAGATAGAGAGATAGAGAGATAGATAGATAGATAGATAGATAGATAGATAGATAGATAGATAGATACTTTATCAATCCCAAGGGAAAATTCACATACTCCAGAAGCAGCATACTGATAAAGAAACAATATTAAATTGAAGAGTGATAAAAAATGCAGGTAAAACAGACATTAACTTTGTATAATGTTAGCGTTTACAAATTATGTTATGTAATGTTACATTATGTTATATATAGCTATTCTAGGTGTGTTTTTGTTTAAACAAATTAGGTTCTTAAAGACCTTAAAGAAGGCAAATGCAAAAACCAATGTCAGTCCCAAACTGTGAGTATACCCAGTCAGGTGACTGCCCAGCCCCACTAAGGAAACCCCTCAATGCACAAATGGTGATCACGAATGGTGACAATGCTGGCAGAAGGTCTGACATTAGGTCCATTATTGGCTGGGGTACTTCAAGGTCCAACTTCTAGATTAGGAGAGACAGCACAGTCAAAACAGCAGTGACATCATCAGAACACCAACAACAGCAACAATAATAATAATAATACAAAAATAACTACAGAAAATATATTTTTAAGGTTGTTAACGTTACAGACAGTACACAAGGCCCTGCCACAAAGAGCAGGAAACAATCCAACACATCACATGAGGCTATAAACTACTGACACAGACGGATGACACACACAGGCACAATCAGATGGCGAACATTAGACCTCCAGAAATGGCACTGAAACACAAACCAGTAGACACAAACAAACCAGATTAGAAATACTAGAAAAAGCCACACAGAAACTCTACTAGAACAGACAAAAACTATCCACCATAATAAGCCAGACGTGATACTGATAGACAAAACAACAGATATTACTGACAGCACACAACGTACAAAATACACACACAAATAAGAACTGGCAGAAGAAAAATGTCACTTGTGGAGAATGGACAAGGCGGCCATTGTGCCAACCACTGGTATCAACCCACTTACACCACACAAAAGCCAACAGACATCACACAGAAACCAATACACATACACAAGGCGGCACAAAGCAGCCATTTTAAATACATGTCACATAGTGAGGACATTCCTTAAAACAAACACAATCCCCTAAAATATACACACACATACACACTGCACAACACTGCCCTATGTCCTGGCCTAGGCCTGGTATACTGTATGTGGCAGCTATGGGACTATGCTAGAAATTACTTTTAACAACAACAACAATAATAACAGTAATAATAATAATTTCAGATGATCATAAGAAGGATACAAATACAGAAAGATGTTAAAAACTCTTCTTTGTCATCTTTAACTTCTTATAATAATAATCATCATCATCATCATTATTTTCAGCTAACTCTAAGAAAGATAAGAATATATAACGCTGAAAAAAAATTTCTTTGTGTTCAAAATAATAATAATAATAATCATTTCCATATGCTTCAGACCACAAGATGGTTAACAAAACAAAACTATTTTAGAAAGTTCTTTGTTGTCTTATACTTCTTGCTCAAAATAAATAAATAATCATAATAACTTGCTAAACTTGTTAAATATAATTTTTGGAGCTGTGCTCTGTCTGGCAACACTGGGGGCATTGGAGGGACAGTCCTTGAAGTGGCTATCAGAGTAATAATAAGAATTTTAAAAAGAGTATAATAATAATAATAATAAATTCCATGTGCTTCTGACCCAAAGATGGTTAAGAATACAAAAATATTTTTAAAAGTTCTTTGCTGTCTTATACTTCTTGCTCAAAAAATAAATACATAAATAAATAAATAAATAAATAAATAAATAAATAACTTGCTGAACTTGTTAAATATAGTTCTTGGAGTTATGCTCTATCTGGCAACACTGGGGGCACTGGAGGGACAGTCCTTGAAGTGGCTATTAGAATAATAATAATAATTAAACTATAAAAGTATAATAATAATAAAAACTTGCTAAACTTATTAAATACAATTTTTGGAGCTGTGCTCTATCAGGCAACATTGGGGCATTGGAGGGACAGTCCTTGAAGCAGCTATCAGGATAATAATAATAATAACAATAATAATAATAATAATAATAATAATAATAATAATAATAATAATAATAATAATAATAATAATAAATTGCTAAACCTGTTAAATACAATTCTCAGAGTTTTGGTCTATCTGTCGACATTGGGGGCATTGGAGGGACAGTCCTTGAAGTGGCTATTCAAATAATAATAAGAATTAAAATAAGAGTATAATAATAATAATAATAATAATAATAATAATAATAATAATAATAATAAATTGCTAAACCTGTTAAATACAATTCTCAGAGTTGTGCTCTATCAGACAATACTGGGGGCATTGGAGGGACAGTCCTTGAAGCGGCTATCAGAATAATAATAAGAATTAAAATAATAATAATAATAATAATAATAAATTGCTAAACCTGTTAAATACAATTCTCAGAGTTGTGCTCTATCTGACAATACTGGGGGCATTGGAGGGACAGTCCTTGAAGCGGCTATCAGAATAATAATAAGAATTAAACTATATGAGTGTACTGTAATATTCAAATGTAAAAATTTCAGTGAAGACTCACATTTCAGATATGAGAGATGCAGTTTTTGTAGTATTTGTGTCTTTTACAATGCTCTATCTTAAAGCATTTTTCATTAAAGTATCCTTATTAAAATGTAATATTTCCTTTCAAAGTAAATACCTTTGACCCTTTTAAACTGCAATACTTATTGCGTAACAAAATAACACATTTTGCTTATGTTTGTGTTTCTATTTCATTTTTTATTTTATAACTGTTTATAATTGTGCACAATCAAATAATGGAAGGTGATCACTTTATAAACTGCCCGTCAGTCAAATTCACGTGATTGCGTTTTGTGTTTCATTGTAAATATGTAAACTGGAAGAAGCGCAGCTACCACAGATGGCTTGTAAATATGAAAAGGAAATGTTTCAGCCTTTTTAAACATTTATTTATCATAGACATTGCTCTTCAGAAATTATTATTAATGAAAATGTCTCTTTCCACTGGATAGTTGTACAATGATGACGGTGTGTGTGTGTTTTTCTTTTTTATCCAAATCAAGAACTTTTTCCAAGTTTTAAACATTGCTGGACTGTTCGGAGCACTTCATTAAAGTCCAATGTCTACATCTTCACTCATTTTGCCTCATTTGGTTTCAATGCATGGATGGTGGGACATTCACAAATGAGTTCTCCTCCTGTGACGTTACTTCAAAAGCGACATTTTTATTTTTCTATGATGTAGCATCAAGAGATTTACAAGATTTTAAAGAAATAGTTATAAGCAAATAAAAACCAAATTATAAATAAGTAAAAAGACGTATTTGTGATAGGTATATGAGTAATAGAGAAGTGAGTCCTTATGTATAGTTTTTTACGCCCCTACAGATACGTTCTATTCCTTCAAGGCCAGACCTCTGGAGTGCTTGCATATCCCACCACATAAAGTACAAAAAGCTTGACCTGTATTATGTGCAGCCATTGTCTTCTGCAATGTTTAATAAATTGCAGGCTTTAAGTTGGGAGCCTGTCCTTTTTATGAAAATTTCCACTGTGTCAGATAATAAAATCTGACTTTCCGTTGCTTCTTTTTTTTCTGATGTGATGCCACTGTGGTTTTGAGATTATTCCAATGATATATACAAAGGGAAGACAAGACATCTGAAGTGTCACTCTGCAGCTGTGGTGGAGTAAGAGAATTTCCATTTATTTGGACAATCCCTCCACATGTGTGCAGCAGAAGGTGATATCAAATGAGTGGCTCTTCCTCAGTTCTACACGATATTTTTCACCATTGTGGTGAATCTTGCTGAGTTCCAGAAACCAATAAACTGACAGACCCTTTTAGGCAGCGGCCTGTACACATATTTACAGAGGATTTGGAAGGTCAGTGCTTAATGTCAGCAGATGCCTGGGAAAAGCTTTATGCAATAATTGCAATATGAATCTAATAGAGAAAATACACAAACTAATGAAACTTTCCAGCAATCTTTATTACATTTTACACAGGCAGCTACAGTACAGTATCTAAGTGCCACTAGAAAGATGCAAAGCAGAAGAATTCATCATCTTTTCTTCTCCTTTGTCTCTTTAAAAAAAAAAAAAAACATATTTAAAAGCATATTTTGTCATTAAGTTGTCCAGATGCTATCTAATTTACAGTCTCTGGTGTTTAAATTATCATCAAGCTGTCTGAGTCTACAACTACTCGAATAAGTCATTCTGGCTTAATAAAGGATTTGTCACCTGATTTCGAAACAGACCCTCTTTTTTTGCAAGAAATGTGTTTTAACTCCTTCAGTTTGGAAAACAGTTGTGAACACAGCGCACAGCCACCCACACACCAACACACTCACACACACACATTTACAAAAGTAGGCAAAAATGTTTTGGACATTCAAATGAGTTCATTTTTATGACAGTTTTGAAAGAAGAATACAATTTGGGGAAATAATGTTCTTGCTGTTATTGTCACTAATACAGAAAAAATGGGACAACATATGGAGACATGCATAGTTCCCCACATTTCTATTTTTCAGATTATCTGGTTATGTAGGAGTTATTTAGTCACACGGCAGGTAAGAAAATCTGTTTGTATTCCGAAATACGAATCCTTATGTCACATTATAGTGAAAGCTGTCAGTGTGGGGACTGTGCATGGAGTCACCTCTTAAAAATCAACAGCGTGCAGCAAAGCACAATGCGGACTGTGCAGCATTCAGACATTTTAACACTGAGGATGTCAAGACATCTATGGAAGTGTCTGCCGTTGTTATTTCAGGTGACAGAGCTTTTCTGACCAATATCTGAGAAAAGAATTCTGATTCATATACTGTAGTATTCCACTTTGAATAATCCTTTCAGCTAATTAATATTATGAATTAGGAAATTTGGACTTAGAAATGGGTGACACTCCAGGAAGTCGGCCCAGTTTTCCCTCTGTTCACATTTTAACTTGGGTTTGATGTTTCTCACATGTCCTTATGATAACGAAATATATTGTAACATATTCAAAAAATACATGAATATATATCTTGCAGTTTCATATAGTTCAAATATATATTTTCAAGTTTGCTTTTGAAAGATAGATAGATAGATAGATAGATAGATAGATAGATAGATAGATAGATAGATAGATAGATAGATAGATAGATAGATAGATAGATAGATAGATAGATAGATAGATAGAGTGCATTCGGAAAGTATTCACAGCGCATCACTTTTTCCACATTTTGTTATGTTACAGCCTTATTCCAAAATGGATTAAATTCATTTTTTTCCTCAGAATTCTACACACAACACCCCATAATGACAACGTGAAAAAAGTTTACTTGAGGTTTTTGCAAATTTATTAAAAATAAAAAAACTGAGAAATCTCATGTCCATAAGTATTCACAGCCTTTGCTCAATACTTTGTCGATGCACCTTTGGCAGCAATTACAGCCTCAAGTCTTTTTGAATATGATGCCACAAGCTTGGCACCACCTATCCTTGGCCAGTTTCTCCCATTCCTCTTTGCAGCACCTCTCAAGCTCCATCAGGTTGGATGGGAAGCGTCGGTGCACAGCCATTTTAAGATCTCTCCAGAGATGTTCAATCGGATTCAAGTCTGGACTCTGGCTGGGCCACTCAAGGACATTCACAGAGTTGTCCTGAAGCCACTCCTTTGATATCTTTGCTGTGTACTTAGGGTCGTTGTCCTGCTGAAAGATGAACTGTGGCCCCATTCTGAGGTCAAGAGCGCTCTGGAGCAGGTTTTCATCCAGGATGTCTCTGTACATTGCTGCAGTCATCTTTCTCTTTATCCTGACTAGTCTCCCAGTCCCTGCCGCTGAAAAACATCCCCACAGCATGATGCTGCCACCACCATGCTTCACTGTAGGGATGGTATTGGCTTGGTGATGAGCAGTGCCTGTTTTTCTCTAAACGTGGCACCTGGCATTCACGCCAAAGCATTCAATCTTTGTCTCATCAGACCAGAGAATTTTCTTTCTCATGGTCTGAGAGTCCTTCAGGTGTCTTTTGGAAAACTCCAGGCGGGCTGCCATGTGCCTTTTACTAAGGAGTGGCTTCCGTCTGGCCACTCTACCATACAGGCCTGATTGGTGGATTGCTGCAGAGATGGTTGTCCTTCTGGAAGGTTCTCCTCTCTCCACAGAGGACCTCTGGAGCTCTGACAGAGTGACCATCGGGTTCTTGGTCACCTCCCTGGCTAAGGCCCTTCTCCCCCGATCGCTCAGTTTAGATGGCCGGCCAGCTCTAGGAAGAGTCCTGGTGGTTTTGAACTTCTTCCACTTACAGATGATGGATGCCACTGTGCTCATTGGGACCTTCAAAGCAGCAGAAATTTTTCTGTAACCTTCCCCAGATTTGTGCATCGAGACAATCCTGTCTCGGAGGTCTACAGACAATTCCTTTGACTTCATGCTTGGCTTGTGCTCTGACATGAACTGTCAACTGTGGGACCTTATATAGACAGGTGTGTGCCTTTCCAAATCAGGTCCAATCAACTGAATTTACCACAGGTGGACTCCAGTGAAGCTGCAGAAACATCTCAAGGATGATCTGGGGAAACAGGATGCACCTGAGCTCAATTTTGAGCTCCATGGCAAAGGCTGTGAATACTTATGTACATGTGGTTTCTCAATTTTGTTATTTTTAATAAAATTGCAAAAATCTCAAGTAAACTTTTTTCACGTTGTCATTATGGGGCGTTGTGTGTAGAATTCTGAGGAAAACAATGAATTTAATCCATTTTGGAATAAGGCTGTAATGTAACAAAATGTGGAAAAAGAGATGTGCTGTGAATACTTTCTGGATGCACTGTAGATAGATAGATAGATAGATAGATAGATAGATAGATAGATAGATAGATAGATAGATAGATAGATAGATAGATAGATAGATAGATAGATAGATAGATAGATAGATAGGAAAGGCACTGTATAATAGATAGATAGATAGATAGATAGATAGATAGATAGATAGATAGATAGATAGATAGATAGATAGATAGATAGATAGATAGATAGATAGATAGATAGATAGATAGATAGATAGATAGATAGGGAGATAGATAGATAGATATATAGATAGATAGATAGATAGATAGATAGGAAGATAGATAGATAGAAGGGAAAGGCACTATATAATAGATAGATTGATAGATAGAAAGATATATAGATAGATAGATAGATAGATAGATAGATAGATAGATAGATAGATAGATAGATAGATAGATAGATAGATAGATAGATAGATAGATAGATAGATAGATAGATAGATTATAGTATAGTAAGGAAGGATACGATAGCCCAGAAGTGAGAGGATTAGTCGGGGTGAGGGTTCCACCTCCGAAGGTCCAAAAGCGAGGTGAGCACGTCGGTAAAATGAAACCTCCTAGGAGAGAGATGCCCAGAGTAGTTCCTTTCAGATACCTGTCATCTCTACATTTCAATTGTTTTTCTGACGATTTCAATAGTTTTTACGACCCCGTGCTTTTCACAGCACGGGCATACAAAGCTAGTAAGTAATAAATGTCATTATTCTGTATGACAAACAGCCAGCCCCTCTCAAATGCACACCTGAATAACTTAAATAGAAAGAAAACATCTGTCAGTCGCAGTGTGGCATTATACAGCAGTATTGCCATTGGTGTAAAAGACCCCCAGTAGTGTAACAGCTGTAACAGTTATTTACTGTTAACATTTCTAATAAATATATTTATAAATAAATACCTATATACAGTTTATTTATTTGTGTTGTTTACTCTTCCATATTTTATATAATATATCTACAGCATGTATGCTGGGGCACAGATAACAGTCGTGCGTCTCTATTGAAACTATTTTTAATGCTTTCAGTTCCTCTCACTTAGTATATTTCATGGTATTGCATTTTAACCATAAATCAATTTGTGTGCATTTTGTATGCATTAATGTAAACTTGTCTCACATTTTTTTAAGTGTATGGAGTGCCTAATTTAGAGTTGACAGGATACCATCCCAGGCGCCATCCGGGGAGTTACAATTGCAATGCTGTGTGTAAGTAAAGTAAACATTTATCAGCATTTAACTGGTTCATTTATCCTAATTCAGTACATCCTGCCAAATACATTTTCAATATGTTTATGATTTATTTCTACTAGTTCATGTTTAAAATACAGTTTTATAATAAATACAATTAAAAAAAATTAACACCTTTTATTATCTTGAATGAACAATTCAAAAAGGCATCTGGTATAAAAACTGTATAATGAGAGAATTACTGGCTGAGTGTTGTTGTGTGCCCAATGACCCTAACAAAACGTCTGTCTAATATGATATGGCAATGAGCACCAAATTTGTAATAGTGCATAGAATAAGTGTTATACAGCACTGCATATAGAGCAAAGCGCATAACCTCACTTACACATATGGTGTCCATTTATAGTCTGCAGTTATCTTAACACTCGTGTGTAGGAGATGTGTGAGGAAAGCCAGGGTACCCAGAGAAAAAGAGTGTAGGGGCAGAGGGAGAACCTGTAAATTCCACATAGACTGTGGCCCAATGTGACATTTGAACCAATGTAATGTAATATTGACGGAGGATTCAGAAAATATTCAGACCCCGTCAAATATTTGTTATGTTGCAGCCTTGTGCTAAAATTATTTCAGTTCATTTTTACCCATGTCAAGCAACACTGAATACCCCAGAATTGCAAAGGAAAAACAGAATTTTTAGACATTTTTGCAAATATATACCAAGATATTCAAAATGAAAGAGCAGATTTCAATGATGTATTTCAAACAAACTGCAGAAGATAGAAACACACTGGACAGAGGAAAGTTCAAAGTTTGGTCCTATGGTCCTTGAGGTTGCATGCACTCAACATGAGCACCGTGTGTAGCGCGATCAACATCAAAACGGTAGACCATTTCTTTCCACACACGAGTCAACTGGTCCCTAGTTACTGAATTCACAGCTTCCTCAATTTGATGTCACAGATCTTGAAGATTAGCGGGCATACGTTGAACAAACACCCTTTCTTTAATGTACCCCCATAGATACAAATCACAGGGGGCAAGATCTGGAGACCTGGGAGGCCATAGACAATGAGCAAAATCTTGTTGTCCACCTCTTCCAATCCATCGACCTGGAATGGTATCGTTCAGGTAACGCCAGACCTCCAAGTGGAAATGCTACTATACTATAAATGAGGAACAGTGCTCGGTGGCATTCACTGGTACTTTTAGGTGGGCTTTTAAGCTTTGAACTTTCCTCTATTTAGGGATGTGCGGAATGTGATTCTGTCTAACACAGTTTGTTTGAAATAAATTTTAGAAATCTGCTCTTTCATTTTGAATAGCCCTGTATTATAAAATGTAGAGGTCTGAATACTTTTGAAATCCACAGAATATTTAAATAGTTTTCCTTGACAGCAGCTCGGGACTAATTATATTTTTTAAGTAAGCTTGTCGATCCTAAATTGTCCCTAGTGTGTACTTGGTGTGTGGGTGTGTGTATGTGCATGCCTTGTGAAGGGCCGGCGCCCTGCCCAGGGTTTGTTTCCTGCCTTGCGCCCTGTGTTGGCTGAGATTGGCTCCAGAAGACCCCCGTGACCCTGTGTTCGGATTCAGCGGGTTGGATAATGGATGGATGGATGGATGGAAGCTTGTTTTGTGTCTTAGGGAATCTGGGTCTGTAAAGTACAAGTAACAACTGCATAGTAGATTTTCTAATAGGGAGACCACTATTAGAGTGCAGTTTTAAATATTGGGAAATTCAGCATTGTTAATATTCTGATGATTCAATGAGAGTCCCGGTGCGTTTTTGTGCGTATGCGAATAGCACTCCTGGGGTGATCACCTGGGCTGAGCAGCTGGAACATGAGAGATCGTGGGCTCCTGGAAGCCTGCAGACACTGAAGACAGGTGATGGGATGCAGGGCTTGGTGTTGGTCCCAACAGACACCGAAGGATGGTGGTCAGGACCCGAGCCAAGAGAAGGTTGAGTGCAATTTTTGGAAGTCACAGTCTGGCTAGACCCGTGTGGGTGAGATGGGGGAGATAAGTGATGGATCACCAGGATGTCATGAGTGAAGATGATCCATTATTCCTCATTTTAATTATAAGGATGGATTATTTATTTCTGGTTTTATCTTCTACGGTTCACTGTTGTTATTAGAGCACTAGGGGGGCAAGCCCCCCTTACGACTTTGGCGCCCAACCCCCCCTGGTGCTGTTGGTACCTCGACCTTCAGCTAGCTAAATCACCTAAATACAAACATTGGTGTTATGAATTGATCATTTTTTTTAATAGTTTGTTCCTGTGAAAGAAAGTTTACTCAATCAAAAATAAAAAAACATGACTTTCTTGATATTTTAGTTGTCATCTACTCTTTGTCTTTTATTTCCAGCCCCGGGCGTGGTTAAATCTCTTGGCACAATGTCTCATCTCGTGGGACGTGAGTTCTTGATATTTTAATTTTTAATTTAAAAATGGAATAAGAATCTGAAAATCTAACAACATCACATTAAAGTTCGATAAATGTTGAAAAGAAAGATACCAAACATATACATGTAGGTTTTAAAATAAGCCCAATTTAAAGTGTGACAAAAAAGTCAAATAAAATCGTTGCACTTTTAGGCTTAGGATTTTATATATAGAGAGTAGATTTATCGATTTATTGACAAGATTATACAGCATTATTTATTTGGACACTGTTCATTTGATTAAAATGCACAACACACTTTTGACACACTTACGTTTGTAATGCATTTAATCCAAACTGCACTATCCATCCATCCATTCATTTTCCAACCCGCTAAATCCGAACACAGGGTCACGGGGGTCTGCTGGAGCCAATCCCAGCCAACACAGGGCACAAGGCAGGAACCAATCCCGGGCAGGGTGCCAACCCACCGCAGCCAAACTGCACTAGTAAAATTAATTCTGTTTATACCTTTTTCTTTTTACTTCCATGCTGGGTATATTGGGAAGAGGATGCTAAGGATAGAGCTGCCAGACAAGAGGAACAGAGGAAGTCCTCTGGATGTGGGGAGAGAAGACAGACATGCAGGTGGTGGGTGTAACAGAACAAGATGATGAGGACAGGAAAATATGGAACAAGCTGATCCACTGTGGTGACCCCTAATAGAAGCAGCCAAAAGAAGAAGAAGATGAAGAAATAAATGAAAGTTTGTGATTAGGTAAAAAATGTACTATCGGATCATTCCAGATTCTGATTCTACAATGTTCATAATGTCACAAAAAGTTGATTTTAGCATAGCGTCTGTATATGCCCATAGGTACTGCTCAAAGGTTGATCTTTGATGGCTCATTTATGTTTCATTTAACTGTTTGGGGGCTGAATATTTTTTCCAAAAAAGGATGGTTTCACACAGAAACCAACATAAAACGTCTGTTGCTGCATGCTGTGGCTGCCAGTTTGCCAAGAATGAGTGGCAGGCTTGCTGCCAGGCTGTCTTCACATGGCTGGTACAGCAGCAACGGTGGTCACAGTCGCAGTGCATTACAATTTGGTTTCTACCTCTTATCATTGTTAAGTGGCAGTCCACCCTGGCAAACATTGTCAGTACCACGACTAGCTGGAGACCAATCAGCTGAAGCTGAAACCTCACATTTATTTTCGATCACTTGTATCAAAATCTGAGTCCCACAAGTTATAGTGCAGTTCAGGGATAATAGACAAGACGTCGTCCATGGAGTATTTTGCTTTTCGTATTTGCTTTGATCTCTCGCCAGTGTCTCTTGCCGTTGTGTGCACCTTGTTACTTACGTGAGCGCAGGGAATCTCAGTCAAATCTAGCGTTCCTTCTAGCAATGAGTGTCCAATGTAACGCTTGGTTTTGCCACAGTTTACATATGATTACCATGGTCAACTCCTCCTTTTGACAAAAGTCGACATCAGCCCTGAAAGAGTTAAGAATCAGGTTTATCACAAATGTTTCTTCTAAAGTAGCTTTAGACAAAAAGGAGACATGAGATAGAACTGAGGTAAAAGGACTCAAATTGGAGAATTTGGTTTGAAGAGCATTTTAGGTTTTGTGAGACTGCTTTCTAGTCTTGATTTAATCTCTTTCTAGACTTCATATTTGTATTTATTACAGGACTGATGTCCTTATCCAAGTGACTTACCATCTTTGAGATGTGATTGGTTACATTTCTTTTACTAATTGGAGCACAGGTAGGTAAAGTCCCTTGCTCATGGACACACAATGGGATTTGAGCCCACAGGGTTTGAAGGCCAAATTCCAAACTACTATGCCACACTGCCTACCTTTTCTTCCATAATGAGTATGATCATAAATATAAATTAGAGCAACTAATAGTATTATTCAGACTATAGTTTTGTAATCAGAGTAAAGTGGCTTATTAATACTGTCCAAACATTTCACCAGATATTAGCTGAGCACATAATCACTGCTTGGAAGATCTGAGGCCATTGTGTGAATTTGCTGAGATCTATACTGAAATTCAAGAGGAGACATTTATATGAATTTTGCCTCAGGAGACAAATTGGAGAAGCACGAGACAAAAGACATTTCTTTCAGATCTCGTTGTTGTTGAGAACATTATGGAGATCTCTTTTTTGATTTTCCCCCCCTATGTGTGTGTGTGTGTGTGACTGTGGAAAATCAAAATAGGTTTTCGTGTCTTCAAACTACAGTTTTTTTTTTCCCTAGAGTGATGTCACCGTGAGTGGGAAGGGTTTAAGCCCCACCCCTATTGTTCTGCCCAGTACTTAATGACCTACAGTCATATGAAAAAGTTTGGGAACCCCTCTCATGCTGCATAATAATTTAGTCTACTTTCAACAAAAAAGATAACAGTGGTGTGTCTTTCATTTCCTAGGAACATCGGAGTGCTGGGGTGTTTTCCGAACAAAGATTTTTAGTGAAACAGTATTTAGTTGTATGAAATTAAATCGAATGTGAAAAACTGGCTGTGCAGAAATGTGGGTTCCCTTGTCATTTTGCTGATTTGAATGCCTGTCACTGCTCAATGCTGATTACTTGCAACACCAAATTGGTTGGATGAGCTCGTTAAGCCTTGAACTTTATAGACAGGTGTGTCCAATCATGAGCTATAAAGGTATTTAAGGTGGTCAATTGCAAGTTGTGCTTCACTTTGACTCTCCTCTGAAGAGTGACAGCATGGGATCCTCAAAGCAACTCTCAAAAGATCTGAAAACAAAGATTGTTGAGTCTCATGTGTTAGGGCAGGGGTAGGCAACGTCGGTCCTGGAGTGCCACAGTATGTGCAGGTTTTTGTTCCAACCCAGTTCCTTAACGAGAACTCAATTATTGCTGATGAAGCACATATTGCTTAAGTGACATTTTAATGCTTCATTTTAGTGGTCTCGCTTGTTAAGGTTCTCCAACCTTAATTGCTTATTTCAATCTTAAACTGCTGCATTCAGTGTTTTAATTGCTCCTTATTATCAATAAGATGTAAAAGACAAAGCAGCCAGCAGTTCTCCAGCTAGCTTTTTTTCCAATTACATCTGTGTGTGTTCATCATGCACGGTTTGATTTAATAAAAACACTTAATAGAAAAATGTGACAGACTGAAAATGATCTGTTTTAGGCTTCAAATCATTTGGATGATATCCTTGGAAAGGAAAAAAATCTACGATATAAAAGCCTTACATTGCACAGACTAACAAGCCATGAAATTAAATAAGGTCTGAGATTGGCAATGATTGGTTTCTAATTAAGCAATTGGGTTGAATGAAAACCTGTAGCCACTGCGGCTCACCAGGACCGACATTGCCTACCCCTGTTTTACATCTTATTGCTAATAAGGAGCAATTAAAACACTGAATGCAGCAGTTTAAGATTGAAATAAGTAATTAAGGTTGGAGAACCTTAACAAGCGAGACCACTAAAATGAAGCATTAAAATGTCACTTAAGCAATATGTGCTTCATCAGCAATAATTGAGTTCTCGTAAAGGAACTGGGTTGGAACAAAAACCTGCACATACTGTGGCACTCCAGGACCGACGTTGCCTACCCCTGTGTTAGGGGAAGGCTACACAAAGCTATCTCAAGGTTTAAACTGTCAGTTTCAACTGCAAGGAATGGAATCAGGAAATGGAAGGTCACAGGCACAGTTACTGTTAAACCCAGCAGGTCTGTCAGGCCAAGAAAAATACAGGAGCGGCATATGAGCAGGATTGTGAGAATGGTTACAGACAACCCACAGATCACCTCCAAAGACATGCAAGAACATCTTGCTGCAGATGGTGTATCTGTACATCGTTCTACAATTCAGCGCAATTTGCACAAAGAGCATCTGTATGGCAGGGTGATGAGAAAGAAGCCCTTTCTGCACTCACGTCACAAACAGAGTCGCTTGTTGTATGCCAATGCTCATTTAGACAAGTCAGATTCATTTTGGAACAAAGTGTTTTGGAGTTATTTGGTCATAACAAAAAGCACTTTGCATGGCAGAAGAAGAACACAGCATTCCAAGAAAAACACCTGCTACCTACTGTCAAATTTGGTCGAGGTTCCATCATGCTGTGTGGCTAGTTCAGGGACTGGGGCCCTTGTTAAAGTCGAGGGTCAGATGAATTCAACCCAATATCAACAAATTCTTCAGGATAATGTTCAAGCATCAGTCACAAAGTTGAAGTTACGCAGGGGTTGGATATTCTAACAAGACAATCACCCAAAACACAGTTCAAAATCTACAAAGGCATTCATGCAGAGGGAGAAGTACAATGTTCTGGAATGGCCGTCACAGTCCCCTGACTTAAATATCATCGAAAATCTATGGGATGATTTGAAGCAGACTGCCCATGCTTGGCAGCCATCAAATTGAACTGAACTGGAGAGATTTTGTATGGAAGAATAGTCAACAATACCTCCATCCAGAATCCAGACACTCATCAAAGGCTATAGGAGGCATCTAGAGGCTGTTAGATTTGTAAAAGGAGGCTCAACTAAGTATTGCCATAATATCTCTGTTGGGGTGCCCAAATTTATGCACCTGTCTTATTTTGTTATGATGCATATTGCATATTTTCTGTAATAAACTGCTGAAATACTATTGTTTCCATAAGGCATGTCATATATTAAAAGGAAGTTGCTACTTTGAAAGCTCAGCCAATGATAAAGAAAAATCCAAAGAATTAAGAAGGGTTCCAAAACTTTTTCATATGACTGTATATGAGTAGAAGCCCTTGTTCACTGCTGGACCTGTTTTAGAAGAGGGTAGAGCTCAGACCCTTAAACTTTGGGTTCAAATGCTCCCTGGTTCAACAATTTGCAATTCTTCTGGTACTAATCATTTTTCTTTTTCAATTCAGGAGATTAAATGGGGTGTCCTGGCAAAACCCTAACCCTAACCCTTTTTGCAGTACATTAGAATTCACTGCTTTTCTATGGGCCTCAGTTAGGAAATATCCAGACTGAATAACATTTATGTGCCTTTTTTCTACCATGAAACTTCCTCCTAAGGTGCTGAAAGGCTACCTCAACATAGGCATTTCACATAAAATCATGATAAGATTAATATACTGCTAAGACCCTTCTGTGTTCTTTCCATTTACGCAAATGTGTTTCTCAGGGGGAACATCCTATTCCAAGGTCAACAGGATAACAGCAAACAGATGCATTAAAAGCTCCTTTTATACCATTCTGTTGGTCTTATCCCCCGTGACCAGATATGTCAAATAAAGACTTCTTTTATGTCTTCAAGTTAATTTGCTGTTATTCTGTATAAAATATCCCTCAGTTCTTGTTATACACACATCTTAACGGATTAATACAGAAATATTAGTGATAATGTTTTGATTTATATAGCAGTTATGCCACAGAATAAGAATATATAATGTCATGGAGAGCAGCAATGTCTGTTATTAGAAAACCTGCTGTTTTACTAAATGTGTTTAAACGACCCCAACTGGTCTATAAATTGCCACATGTTAAAGTTCAGGTGGGCAAGCTGCCCTTTTAAAGAGGCGTTCCACAATAGACAGGGGAGTAGTAGAGGAATCCCGTGAGATGTTTAAAAGAGAGAAACAGACTGTTGCTGCAGGCAATGAGGGTGCATGCTTATTTAGCACTTCTCCAAGTCCGAGTAGAGTATGGACGCATGACGTTCGGCAAAAAAACTGCCCACCATATCAGTTTGCCCCTGCTCTGACCTTTAAAGGAATGTATTGAGTTACTTTATTGTCCCCAACTCATTAGGAAGCATAAGGTGACAGCAAAACAAACAAAAAAAAAGTTTTGCCAACTTCTGAAAGGATGGTGCAAACTACACAAGAGTGAAACTGTGAAAAACTGAAATAAATTAACAACCCCATCTCAAGTCACTTGGCGAAAGGCAGTGTGATGAGTGCAGCTTTTCAGCTGTGGACATGCAAAAAGGACAACCAGAGTGCATCCCAACTTCAAAAACTAACCCCCCCATCCCATAATGTAATGGTGGTGCTGTAGATCCCTTCCAAGCTTTCTAAACAATTTCTATTTTAGTAGTAAAAGAACAGTCAAGGTGCACGTAAAGTGCACCAGCTAAAGTAAAGGGGAATTAAAAAATACAGACAGTGGAATAGTGGATGCTCTAATGCACATTTTTCTGAGGTCTTCACAAGTGAGGAAGTGGATAAAGTCCCAGTGGTAAAAGGGTCTACTAAGGAGGTTCCGAGTGATTTGGAAACTGTAGAGGGAGAAGTGCTGCTTGGATAGTTGAAAGACAAAGTCAGAGAGGTGAGATTGCGTTGGTTTGGGCATGTGCAGAGGAGAGATGCTGAGTATAAAAAGAGAAGGGTGCTAAGGATAGAGCTGCCAGGCAAGAGGAGAAGAGGAAGGCCTAAGAGAAGGTTTATGGATGTGGTGAGAGAGGACATGCAGGTAATGGGTGTGACAGAATAAGATGATGAGGACAGAAAGATATGAAATAAGATGATCCGCTGTGGCAACCACTAATGGGAGCAGCCGAAAAAAGAAGAAGAAGTAGTGGGAGAAGTGCTGCTTAGATTAAATAGGCTGAAATCAAACAAATCACCAGAACCAGATAAAAATTTACCCTCGAGTTCTTAAGGCGTTTAGTGAGTGAGATTTTAGGAAATCACTGCCCACTGGAGAGATTCCGAAGGATGGGAAAATGGCAAATATTATTACCCAGTTATATAATAAGGGTGATCCAAGCAACTATAGGCCAGCAAGTTTAATGTGCATCACAGGTAAATTAATGGAAGGAATGGAAGAAATTATTAAGGGAAAGATTGAGCAACACATGGCAAGAACAGGAGTTTTACTAAACAGTCAGCATGGGCTCAGAATAGGGAGGTCATGTTTTACCAACATGCTGGAATTCTATGAAGAGGCAACAAAAGGATACGACCGAAGTAGAGCAGATGATATTATTTATCTTGACTTTTCAGGATAAAGGTGTTGTCCCGTGTTAGCCATTATGAATGTAGTAAGAAGTCAAGCAAATGACACCTTTTATTGGCTAACTGAAAAGATTACAATATCTATCTAATATAGTGCCTTTCATATCTATCTATCTATCTATCTATCTATCTATCTATCTATCTATCTATCTATCTATCTATCTATCTATCTATCTATCTATCTATCTATCTATCTATCTATCTATCTATCTATCTATCTATCTATCTATCTATCTATCTATTCAGATACTTTAAAACCTGTACTTGAGTAATTTTCTCATGGGCAAATTTTACTTTTACATAAGTCACTTTCCAGTATGAGGGTGGCACAGTGGTGGCTCTGTGAATAAGGATCTGCGCTGGTATCTGGAAAGTTGGCAGTTCAAATCCCATTACTGCCAGAAGGAATCCTACTCTGTTGGGCCCTTAAGTAAGGCTCTTAACCTGAAAATTGTTCCAGGGGTGCCGTGTAATGAATAACCCTGCACTCTGAGCTCCAAAGGTCATGCAAAAAGACATCTTCCCCTTGGCGATTAACAGAGTATATCTAATCAAAAGTAGGGTGACCAGATTTCGTGTCCCAGGTCCTCCTTGTTTGGAGTTTGCATGTTCTTCCCTGGTCTGCATGTGTTTTCTCCCAAAGACACACAGGTTTAGTGAAGTGACAGTACTAAAGTGACCCATGTGTGTGTTTGCCCTATGATGGACTGGTGCCCTGTCTGGAGTTTGTTCAAGCCTTGTGCCCCATGCTAACTGGGAATGGTTCCTGTGACCCCAGTCTGGATTAAGCAGGTTAGAAAATGACATGGTTTATTCAGAAAGGTAATTTTTTTTTTATTCTCAACCATAATGATGTCACATGCAATGAAAATTTGGGAAAGAGTTATAGAGGAAATAGAGCATCATAGTGGAGGAGCAGTTTGGTTTTATACCTACACTGAAAAAAGTATAACATTGATGTTGTTCATTCAATGTAAATTTTCTTTTCATTCAATGTAAAGTTGTTTGTACCAAAGAAAGTTATGGTGGAGGGAATAAACGTAAAAAATCCTATTTCACTTAACCAAATATTTTAGGTTGTTTGTGTGTTGTGTTTGAGGGGCCGTTTGTATTTTCTTCAAGTCGAACTTTCCAGCATGATGGCTTTCCAACTGCCAAAAAAGAAGAACACTTTCCCGAGTGGAGTGGACCTGTCTATACAGGTCTGGTCATTTTCAGTAACAGACTTTTATAACGGAGTTATTTCTGGTAAGTAACCCTGTTTCTCAACTGTTAATTTTAAGTATAAGAACTCATAATAAAACATACATTCAAGAAAGCTGTAGAAACGTTAAATACTTTTTTGTTGTATATTTAAGATTTACACAGCAAAATGCTTGTGTATTTTCAAGATTTTTAAATAAATGTAAAAAGTACAGCATTGGAATGTGTTATGTTCATAATATTTCTAATAGCAAAAAAAACAGGTTAGATAGATAGATAGATAGATAGATAGATAGATAGATTGATAGATAGATAGATAGATAGATAGATAGATAGATAGATAGATAGATAGATAGATAGATAGATAGATAGATAGATAGATAGATATGAAAGGCACTATATAATAGATAGATAGATAGATAGATAGATAGATAGATAGATAGATAGATAGATAGATAGATAGATAGATAGATAGATAGATAGATAGATAGATAGATAGATAGATAGATAGATAGATAGATAGATAGATAGATAGATAGATAGATAGATAGATAGATAGATAGATAGATAGATAGATAGATACTTTATTAATCCCAATGGGAAATTCACATTCTCCAGCAGCAGCATACTGATACAATAAATAATATTAAATTAAAGAGTGATAATAATGCAGGTGAAAAACAGACAATAACTTTGTATAATGTTAAATGTTAACGTTTAACAGCCCCCCCAGGTGCAATTGAAGAGTCGCATAGTTTGGGGGAGGAAAGATCTCCTCAATCTGTCAGGTTACGACCAATAAACCAACTTAAAAAATAGATTTACTTCAGTATAAAACAAGTGAATTACACCCAATCACTCTAAATGATTTGCCTCAACTTAAAAATTGTGGGTTCAATAAGGTAAAAAGAATTATATTGGTTCAGATTGAAAATATTAAGTGTGAATCATTACCTTAATTATTTTAAGTTGAATGGAGGTTATACTTTTTTCAGTGTTGGAGAGGAAGAGCTGATGCAGTCTTTGCATTAAAACAGCTGATAAAGAAGCGTCAAGAAGAACAGAAAGGATTGCATATGGAGTTTACTGATTTGAAGCAGGCCTATGATAGAGTGTCACGTCAAGAGGTCTGGAGGTACATGAAAAAGCAAGGAGGACCAGAGAAGTGTGTGTGGATTGTCGAGAATGTGTATGAGGGAGTGAGGACTTGGCTTAAAAGAGCAGTGTTGGGGTAAAAGACAAGATCCCAGTTAGAGGAGGTCTGCACCAGGGGTCTTCTTGAAGTCCTTACCTCTTTGATCTGGTTATGGATGTGTTGAGTGATAGGATAAAAGACCAATCCCCCTGGTGCAGGATTTTTACTAATGTCATTGTGTTGTGTAACACCAGAAAAGAAGGAACTGGAGGGGAAGTTGAAAGAATGGAGTAGGGCTTTGGAAAATAGAGGGATGAAGATGAATGGGAAGAAGATGACAGAATATGTGAGGTTAAATGATGATCAGGATTCAGAAGTTAGTCTGCAGGGAGAGCCATTGAAAAGAGTGGATAAGATTAAGGGTCTAGGATCTGTGGTATCCCAAGATGGTAAATTAGATGCAGAGATAACCCATAGAGTGCAGTGCAGATGGAACAATTGGAAGGAATGAGAAGAATTAAGGTGAAGGTTAAAGGTAGGGTTTTTAAGACAGTCCTAAGACCAGCAATGATTTACTGTATACGACAGATAAGATAAGACATGGGCAATAAAGGGGGTGCAGCAGAAGAAGATGGACATGGCAGAAATGAGATTGTGTGGAGTCACAAAAAAGGACAGAAAAAGAAATGAGACAATCAGAGGTACAACAAAAGTGGGAGAGATATCTAAGAAAGTGCAGGAAAGGAGGTTGAAGTGGTAAGGAAGTGTGATGAGGGGAGACACGGAATATGGGAACCAAAGAGTGATGGGAATGGAAGTACAGGGGAAGAGGAATCAAGAGAAGACAAAGCAGAGGTGGATGGATAAAGTAAAAGAAGATCTGAAGGAAAAGGGCTTGACAGGTGAAGAGCTGTTTGGAGAAGGCTGATCAAGCACATCAACCCCACACAGAAGTGTGAAAAAATGAAGAGAAAGAAGAAGAAGAATAAAACATTTACTCAAATATGGCTGTTGGCTTCTTTATAAAATGCTATTTTACTCATGCTGTACTGTGTTAATACTCACAGGGAAGGTTGTGAACACTGGGTGCGCGCTTTAGACAAAACTTTTTCCCATTGCAAATAGCGGCAGACGGCAATAGACTGATGATGATCCATCTTCCTACCTCTATTTATAGCACCAACTGTGTAAATGTGATATCACCAGAGGCATCCTTAACATAACCAAAAATAAAATAAAGAGAAAGGTTTAAGACGCTGATACTGCTGTAGTAGTTTCTTGACTATAACGGTCTGGCGGGCATTCAGTCCATTGTGTAATTCTGGAAGCAAAAGTAGCAGCCCATGATAATAAGGGATAAGTAAGGTCCAAGGAGAGCTCAGGGGTAACACTGCATATTTGGAGTGCCTGCCCAGATAAGCTGAGACAGGTTTACATGCCTGAAAAGTGACAATTAGTGACCATTTAGGGGGGATGAAAGTAAAAATAAAGATGACATACTAAAAGGGGAAGCTCCAAAATAAGCCTGCCTGTGTGATTGCGTAAAACAAGCAATGACCTGGAACAGTGGGCTCAAACTCCGGTCCTGGAGGGCCACAGTGGCTGCAGGTTTTCATTCTAACCTTTTATTTTAATTGGTGACCAGTTTTTGCTGCTAATTAACTCCTTTTCCTTTCATTTTAATCGATTTGGTTTTTTTTTTCAGATTTGTTCCCCTGAAATTCTTCATCTTTGCTTTGAATTGCTTCATTTCTTTCCTTAAATGGCAACCAAACAGAAATGAAACGTGAAGTGAGTGAACCAAATGAAGTCAAGGGCCTGAGACTCCAACCAATTTCACTCCAACCAGTTGCTTAATTAGCCGCTGTTGTGATGTGAGATTTTACATATAACTTGATAAATATTTTGTATGTCTTTATTTGTAATTTAGGCAAAGGAATGTAATTTAGTGTTTACCCCCCCCCCCCCTCCCCCTTAGGAATGGGTCTGTTTGAATTTCACGACAGGATTTGGGGGATGTGTCTTAAACTGGTTTGGCGAGTGTTTCTTTGCTAAAGTCATTTCTACCCCCGCAAGTAGGCTAACTTCAACATATGGTTTGGGGGCAGGTGTTAAGATGTCCTATTCCCCCATTGGTCTGAAGTATGGCTGTTTGGAATTGGCTTGTCTCAGAAGCCTTTAAGTACCATGATGTCCTATTGGCTGTAGGGGTTGGACAGAACATCTATAAATGTACGTGTTTAACCTCACAATCCCTCTCTTGCTAACCTGTGATGATGTAGAAGTATCTCTCTCTTACTAACCAACATCTGAAAGAAGCATCTCTCTTGCTAACCTGTTATGATGAAGACAACACAATGAAGAGCACAGCTCAGCAGCCATTTTGAACAGACATGTGGCTGAAAGCTGAGCACCAATGATGCCTTAACTAGAGACATTTAAGTAACTACAAGTCTGTGTGCTGCCTGAAGTACATATCACCATTTAATCAGTTTGTATGGTTGCCAATATTCAAATGTACTTTGCATATTGTTATTATTTATGAATATTATTAGTAATATATTATTTTATATGTAACTTAACTCCTGCTTGTCATTTTACTACATCTAATTCCCTGGGGTTATAGATATGGAAGGGAAGGTTGGGATAAGTTATATACAATAATACAGTACTTTATAAACAGTGGTAAGTCTGTGAGATTAGGCATTCTGAGAAAGGCTACATATTAATAATACAATAGGGGAAAGGAGAGCAATATATTACTTTACCAAAACAAAACAGGCGCTGAGTCTTGTTGTTCTTTAATTCCATAGCTTGTTGCTGCTCTCATTGTGCAATAGTAGACATTTCTGAAATTATTGATTTTCTCTTTTCTAAGAGCTCCATTAAAATGTTTTGACTTTCTAGGTCAGTGGGCTCAAACTCTGGTCCTGGAGAGCCGCAGTGGCTGTAGGTTTTCATTCTAACCCTTTTCTTAATTGGAGACCAGTTTTTGCTGGTAATTAATTCCTTTTCCTTTCATTTTAATTGACTTGTTGTTTAAGATTCGTTCCCTTGAATTCGTTCCTCATTCCTCCGCATTGTTTAATTTTTTTCTTTCAATGACACCCAAAGAGAAATGAAATGTGAAGTGAGTGAGCCAACAGAAAAACAGCTAAGTCAGGTTCTCAAACTCCAACCAATTTCACTCCAACCAGTTGCTGAATTAGGCGCTGAGTCTTGTTGTTCTTTAATTCCATGGCTTGTTGAAGTTCTCATTGTTCAATAGCAGACATTTCTGAAATTATTGATTTTCTCTTTTCTTAGAGCACTGATAAAATGTTTTGTGGACCTGAGCAGATCAACATTCCAGAGACCTTCAACTTTCTTTATTTTCAAATATTGTATGGTGGTCACAGTTTGCTGGTCCTGTTTTGGCTCATTTTGTATCTCATTATTTTTGGCTGCTAATTAAGGAAAATGAAACAACTGAGGGGTCTGAGTCTTCAAGAACAAGTCAATTAAAATTAATTCAAAAAAAGTTAATTAGCAGCAAAAACAGGTCACTAATTAAAAAAAGGGTTAGAATGAAAACCTGCAGCCACTGCGGCCCTCCAGGACCAGAGTTTGAGCCCACTGACCTAGAAAGTCAAAACATTTTAACGGAGCTCTTAGAAAAGAGAAAATCAATTATTTTGGAAATGCATGCAATTGCACAATGAGAGCAGCAGCAAGCCATAGAATTAAAGAATGAGTTTAATTAACGACAAGACTTGTCTTCTAATTAAGCAATTGTTTGGAGTTTGAGGCTCTAACTTAGCCGGTCTTCTATTGGCTCACTCACTTCACATTTCAATTCTATTTGAGTGCCATTTAAGGAAAGAAATGAAGCAAATCAGAGGAACGATGAAGAAATTCAGGGGAATAAATCTTAAAAAAACAAGAAATTAAAATGAAAGCAAAAGGAGTTAATTAGCAGCAAAAGTGGCCACCAATTAAGAAAAGGGTTAGAATGATAACCTGCATCCACTGCGGCCCTCCAGGACCAGAGTTTGAGCCCACTGACCTAGAAAGTCAAAACATTTTAACGGAGATCTTAGAAAAGAGAAAATCAATCATTTTGGAAATGTGTGCCATTGCACAATGAGAGCAGCAACAAGCCATGGAATTAAAGAACAACAAGACTCGGCGCCTAATTAACCAACTGGTTGGAGTGAAATTAGTTGGAGTTTGAGACCCTGACTTAGCTTGTCTTGTGTTGGCTCACCCACTTCACATTTCATTTCTGTCTGGGTGTCATTTAAGGAAAGAAATGAAACAATTCAGAGGAACGAGGAAGAAATTCAAGGGAACAAATCTTAAAAAACAAGTCAATTAAAAAGAAAGGAAAAGGAATTAATTAGCAGCAAAAACTGGTCACCAATTAAGAAAAGGGTTAGAATGAAAACCTGCAGCCACTGCGGCCCTCCAGGACTGGAGTTTGAGCCCACTGACCTAGAAAGTCAAAACATTTTAACGGAGCTCTTAGAAAAGAGAAAATCAATTATTTTGGTAATGTATGCCATTGCACAATGAGAGCAGCAACAAGTCATAGAATTAAAGAACGGGTTTAATTAATGACAAGACTTGTCTTCTAATTAAGGCAACTGGTTGGAGTTTGAGAGCCCTGACTTAGCTGGTCTTCTGTTGGCTCACCCACTTCACGTTTCATTTCTGTTTGGGTGTCATTTAAGGAAAGAAATGAAACAATTCAGAGGAACAAATCCTAAAAAAGAAGTCAATTAAAATGAAAGCCAAAGGAGTTAATTAGCCGCAAAAACAGGTCACCAATTAAGAAAAGGGTTAGAATGAAAACCTGTAGCCACTGCGGCCCTCCAGGACCAGAGTTTGAGCCCACTGACCTAGAAAGTCAAAACATTTTAACGGAGCTCTTAGAAAAGAGAAAATCAATTATTTTGGTAATGTATGCTATTGCACAATGAGAGCAGCAACAAGCCATAGAAATAAAGAACGGGTTTAATTAATGACAAGAATCGACTCCTAATTAACCAACTGGTTGGAGTGAAATTGGTTGGAGTTTGAGGCCCTGACTTAGCTGATCTTCTGTTGGTTGACTCACTTCACATTTCATTTCTGTTTGGGTACTGTTTAAGGATAGAAAATCAGAGGAACGATGAAGCAATTGAGTTAATAATAAATTACATTTATATAGCACTTTTCTCAGTACTCAAAGTGCTATCCACACAGGGAGGAACCAGGAAGAAAACCCACAATCTTCCACAGTCTCCTTACTGCAAAGCAGCAGCAGCACTACCACTGCACCACCTGTGAGGACAATTAGCAGCAAAAGTGGCCACCAATTAAGAAAAGGGTTAGAATGAAACCCTGCAGCCACTGTGGCCCTCCAGGACTGGAGTTTGAGTCCTCTGACCTAGAAAGTCAAATTAATAATGTCATATTTTTCAATTCAATTTAATTTTGACAAAGGGTCAAATAAGCCAAACTCACAATGCCAATTTTAAAGTTACTTGTGAAGGTGTGTTTTTCAATTTTAAAATGACTTTCAAATTTTTGCCACTACACAGAAGAAAGCCAAGCTCAACTATTGAAGTTTTTGTCAGAAACATCATCGCCATTTCTCATTCAGTATTTGCAGTTGCACTTCTTTACTGTTGACAGTGTGATGGGAACTACACTGCTATTTAAACTAAACATTGACTCTCAGCACTTCAGAGATATGCTCATATCATGATCCTGCTCAGCTGGATGTGAGCATGAAGTAAAATTGAGAAGGTACTAAAAATAGGCCTTGATGGCTGGGAGATTTGTTCTCCTTTAATACGGAGCATGCTGACGTCATTCTGCTGTGATAGGCTCGTTGACCTGCTTAGACCTGTCACGCTGAGCTGTCATCAAGAAGCGAGTTTACAGTGACCCTTGGCTGTCGACAGGAGTCATGCAAAAAATGTGCTAATGGTGCATCACAGGCTGGTGTCACTGCAGCTTTTATATTCAACATGTATGGAGTGAGACAGTCTTGTTTGGGTCATTTTACAGGCGGTGCTGTCCTCTCTTGTAGATGTCACCCTTCTTTTTCATGTTGGTGCTAGGCATAGAAAGAGTCAGACAAGGGCAAGTTAATCATATTTGCCTGTGCCCCGACATGTTGTAAAAAAAAAAAAGAAAGAAGAAGAAGATAAAAGACTTGGGGGCCCAAGTTGGAAAAAAAACAATTTAGAGGTAAAGTGGTTGAAAAAGAATTGAGTTCGTGTTTGGACTACGTCAATGTGCCTCTGCTACTTGTATAGACTTTTAATCAACATTTGTAATCAATACATGAAATAATTTTACAGTTTAATACAAGTATACAAGGGGGTACCCAAAAATTGGAATTGAAAAAAAAAATGTTTTAATAATTTTGATACAACCATGGTGGGTCTCATATCAGACAATGATGAGACTCACTATAGAGTGGAGCACTGTGGTGCTCGGCCAACAACCTCATCTTCAACACCAGCAAGACCAAAGAGATCATTGTGGACTATAGGAGGTCCAGAAGAACAGAACGTGCTCCTATATTCATATATGAGGAGGCTGTAATGTGAGTGGACAATATCAAGTTTTTGGGTATCCACATCACATCGGATCTGACCTGGTCTTTGAACACATCTCACCTGATAAAGAAGGCCCAACAAAGACTCTTCTTCCTCAGGAAGATGAGACGTGCTGGATTCTTCTCTTGGCTGCTCACAAACTTCTACAGATCCGCTATAGAAAGCATTCTCTGTCACATTATGACAGTGTGGTATGGCAGCTGCACAGCACAGGACAGGAAGGACTTGGCACGGGTGGTGAGAACAGCACAGGGGATCGTGGGAAGTCCTCTCCTAGACCTGGACTCTGTATATGCTGGAAGGGTGCAGAAGAGGGCCAAATGTATAGCTGTGCATCTCGCCCATCCGAGAAATGGACCGTTTGTACCACTGCCTTCGGGAAAGCAGTACAGAAACATAAAAACACGGACTAGCAGACTGAAAGACAGCTTTTTCCCCAGAGCTGTAAAGTCCATCTGCCCCTGCTGATACCCACACATGCGTACATCTGCCCCTAATCTGCCCACCTGTAGACATGCACATGCACTTTCCCTCATAATTAAACACACACACTCGTATTCCTCCCCTGCAGACCCACACACACTGATCACTGGTCTCTGCAAGCGTACTACCTCAGGAAAAGTCTGGACCTGATGATGTTTTATTGCTACTGTCTTTTATACTCATTATGTTTATTTCATTATTTATAGTGCATTGTGTATTTAAGTATTCTGCCTTGAAGCCAAGTCCTACCAACAAAAAAATTTCGTTATGTGTATACATAATGACAATAAAGAATTCTATCTATCTATCTATCTATCTATCTATCTATCTATCTATCTATCTATCTATCTATCTATCTATCTATCTATCTATCTATCTATCTATCTATCTATCTATCTATCTATCTATCTATCTATCTATCTATCTATCTATCTATCTATCTATCTATCTATTATATAGTGCCCTTCATATCTATCTATCTATCTATCTATCTATCTATCTATCTATCTATCTATCTATCTATCTATCTATCTATCTATCTATCTATCTATCTATCTATTATATAGTGCCCTTCATATCTATCTATCTATCTATCTATCTATCTATCTATCTATCTATCTATCTATCTATCTATCTATCTATCTATCTATCTATCTATCTATCTATCTATCTATCTATCTATTATATAGTGCCCTTCATATCTATCTATCTATCTATCTATCTATCTATCTATCTATCTATCTATCTATCTATCTATCTATCTATCTATCTATCTATCTATCTATCTATCTATCTATCTATCTATCTATCTATCTATCTATCTATCTACTTTAGTCTCCCCACTGGTGGCTGAAGAGGAACATTGTTCAAGGCCTGCAGTGATTTTTCTTTGACTTCCTCCACGGTACAAAAACGCTTTCCTCTGAGTTCTTTTGTCATATGTGGGAACAAGAAAAAGTTGCACAGAGCAAAGATCAGGCGAGTAGGGAAGGTGGCAAGAACTCCCAAGTCACACAAGTCAATTCAGAAATCTCTTCAGTAGTCCGATGACAATTTTCATAAATTGCATTGCAAACTTTTTCAAGATTTTCGTCATTCCGAATTGTGGAAGTTCAGCCAGATGTTGGTTTGTCTCCAAGTGACATTTCCCTTTGCATGCATTATGGGTATTTCCATTATTTCTTATGGGAAAAATAGTCTTGACTTACAACCAACTTGAGTTACAACCAGCCCTCGCGAACGAATTGAGTTCGTAAGTCAAGGGTCCACTGTATATATATATATATATATATATATATATATACAGGTAAAATTCCATTAAAACGAACTCACAAGAACCTAAAAAATATTTTGTTGTAACGAATATTTTGTTGTAATGAGATTCTGTATTTATTGCTATAGTGCTTTCTTCAACTTGTGTCCAGGCGTTTGTAATCATTTCAGTAGCTTCTTTCGCCTTAATTTTAATCTCCTCCTGCCTACAACTTATGCTGACGAGAATTTTTCTCAGCATTTCCTTGCGATTATACAATTTCAGGGTGCGAATGATACCCAAGTCAAATGGCTGAAGCGCTGCCATGCAATTGGGTGGGAGGAATTCAATGAGAAAATTATGTAAATGCGGAAGCATGTTATGGGCAGCACAGTTATCAATCAGAATCATCCTTTTTTTTTCTTCATATTGTGAGGTTTCTGAACTCTTTTGAGACCCCCCCCACTCCCCACCCAACGGGAACGACACGCTTAAGTGCGTCCTGAAGCGCGATTGACGCGTATGTGGAAGATTGTTTGTCCGTTGCTGGGGCAGGGCTATAGGAGGCTCACAGCACTGCAGTGAGGCACCACAGAAGCAAATCATAAAAGATCGGGGTTGCGCTATAAGTCTCTGTACTTGCACCCCAAAACACGAAGCTGAGTCTCAGTACTTTAGCAAAATCAGCTTTATTCAGTCTTGAAACAGGAACGGCACAGTTATTTATTGTAGCGGGATCTGCCACTCTGCTATACACAGACACAGCAGTCAGGCAGAGTCGTGCAGATCAATGATCAAGTAATCCTGTTATCTGCATTTACAATTTACGTGCTCTTAACCTTGCATCACCCATCAAGACCTTTTCTGTTTACTTTGGCGGAGAGACGCAGCACATCTGTCAGCCTGCTTTTGCCCCGTACAGACGCGGAGATCGTACTTCAGGACACTCTTCGGCTTGATGTCTAGTTGTGGGAGGTCCCAAGAGAGTTTACAAACCTCACATTTTCTTGATCGAGTGCCGCATTAATATGAATGTTTCTTGAACGAGCATCACTGAACCACATAGAAACTGCTTTTTCAACATCTTCAAATGCAGTAGTACACATACGTTTGCAACCCGAGATTTTTCTTCTTTTTTTAGCTCTGTCTTTCAAGAAAGTTGACAGTGTCGATGGCGAAATTCCAAATTCACTGACAACGTCTTTTTTCTTTATGCCGCAGTCAAGCAATCTGTTTGGGGATCGTGTGCACAACTGAGCTGGGGCCACAGAACTAACTGCTCTGTGGATGATTCATTCAGGCATTTCAAGGTCTTTTGTGCACTTCGTTGTAATGAAAGTATCTGCTGAATGTACTTTGTAGTAACGAGATTTCTATAGATTCGCGTCATATCGGGAAGCTGTCGGGACCATAAAAGTACTTCATTATAATGAAAATTTAATTGTAAAGATATTTGTTGTAATGGAATTTTACCTGTATACACACATACTCTCTCTATATAAAATCCTAAGCCTAAAAATGCAATGATTTTGTGCAACGATTTTATGTCACGTTTTTTGTCACGCTTTAAACCTTGCTTATTTAAAAACCTACATAAATATGTTTGGTATTATTCTATTCAGAATTTATCGAACTTTAATGTGATGTTTTCAGAATGAGATTTTCAGATTCTCATTCTGTTTTTAAATTATAAACTAAAATATCAAGAACTCACGTCCCACGAGACGAGACTTTGTGCCAAGAGAATTAACCATGCCCAGGGCCGGAAATGAAAGAGTAGATGACAAAGACAGCTGATGTACGGCCTTTTAAATATTTGAAGAGCAGTGCGAGATGCAGATCACACGGCACAGCAGCAGCAGCAGCAAGCCAGCAGCTGATTGAGCAAAGAGGAGGTAAAAAAAAACTGTATTTGTCTCCCATTGTATCACCGTTTAAGAGGGGGTTTCGGTGGAGCGACCGCGTCTCCTTGGGGTGTATTCAGCCCCCCTCTTCACAATGCGAGCGGCAGAGACGCGAAGTGGTTGGTGCGTAGCGCGGGCCAGGGGGGTTGTCAAGCGAAGCAACCACGGGGGTAAGCACCCTAGGATAGATAGATAGATAGATAGATAGATAGATAGATAGATAGATAGATAGATAGATAGATAGATAGATAGATAGATAGATAGATAGATAGATAGATAGATAGATAGATAGATAGATAGATAGATAGATAGATAGATAGATAGACCTTTGGAGGTCAGAGTGCAGGGTCATTCATTACATGGCACCCCTGGAGCAATTTTCAGGTTAAGAGCCTTACTTAAGGGCCCAACAGAGTAGGATCCCTTCTGGCAGTAATGGGATTTGAACCGCCAACCTTCCAGATACCAGCACAGATCCTTATTCACAGAGCCACCACTGTGCCACCCTCATACTGGAAAGTGACTTATGTAAAAGTAAAATTTGCCCATGAGAAAATTACTCAAGTACAGGTTTTAAAGTATCTGAATAGATAGATAGATAGATAGATAGATAGATAGATAGATAGATAGATAGATAGATAGATAGATAGATAGATAGATAGATAGATAGATAAGAAATGCACTATATAATAGATAGATAGATAGATAGATAGATAGATAGATAGATAGATAGATAGATAGATAGATAGATAGATAGATAGATAGATAGATAGATAGATAGATAGATAAGAAAGGCACTATATAATAGATAGATAGATAGATAGATAGATAGATAGATAGATAGATAGATAGATAGATAGATAGATAGATAGATAGATAGATAGATAGATAGATAGATAGATAGATAGATAGATGTGAAAGGTACTATATAATACATAGATAGAGGTGAAAGGTGTTATATGATAGATAGATAGATAGATAGATAGATAGATAGATAGATAGATAGATAGATAGATAGATAGATAGATAGATAGATAGATAGATAGATAGATAGATAGATAGATAGATAGATAGATAAGAAAGGCACTATATAGATAGATAGATAGATAGATAGATAGATAGATAGATAGATAGATAGATAGATAGATAGATAGATAGATAGATAGATAGATAGATAGATAGATAGATAGATAAGAAAGGCACTATATAATAGATAGATAGATAGATAGATAGATAGATAGATAGATAGATAGATAGATAGATAGATAGATAGATAGATAGATAGATAGATAGATAGATAAGAAAGGCACTATAATAGATAGATAGATAGATAGATAGATAGATAGATAGATAGATAGATAGATAGATAGATAGATAGATAGATAGATAGATAGATAGATAGATAAGAAAGGCACTATATAATAGATAGATAGATAGATAGATAGATAGATAGATAGATAGATAGATAGATAGATAGATAGATAGATAGATAGATAGATAGATAGATAGATAGATAGATAGATAGATAGATGTGAAAGGTACTATATAATACATAGATAGAGGTGAAAGGTGTTATATGATAGATAGATAGATAGATAGATAGATAGATAGATAGATAGATAGATAGATAGATAGATAGATAGATAGATAGATAGATAGATAGATAGATAGATAGATAGATAAGAAAGGCACTATATAGATAGATAGATAGATAGATAGATAGATAGATAGATAGATAGATAGATAGATAGATAGATAGATAGATAGATAGATAGATAGATAGATAGATAGATAGATAGATAGATAAGAAAGGCACTATATAATAGATAGATAGATAGATAGATAGATAGATAGATAGATAGATAGATAGATAGATAGATAGATAGATAGATAGATAGATAGATAGATAGATAGATAAGAAAGGCACTATATAATAGATAGATAGATAGATAGATAGATAGATAGATAGATAGATAGATAGATAGATAGATAGATAGATAGATAGATAGATAGATAGATAGATAGATAGATGAGGGACGTTGAAAAAGTTTCTGCACTTTTATATTTTCGTTGGAAATGGTGAATGTGGGAGGAGTAGTAGTTGGGCATTAAAAAGTTCATACAACGCTGGGAACATTGCATCACAAATGAAGGTGACTGTGTAGAAAAGTGATGTGATTTGTTTTTGATATTCTTAATAAATAGAGTTAAAAAAGGTGCATAAAACTTTTTGAACGTCCTTTGTATAAACACATATACATAAATGTATATATACATATATAGCGTGGTTGTGTGAGGGATGACACACATCTAAAATACAAATGTTGGTGTGCCAACCATGTAGCCCATTTTAATAATGGATTTGAAACAAAAGAATTAGCACAGATTTGGACAAACCAAAGGTAAGCCTGCAGGGCCTCCTCTAACAGTGTACAGTATGTACTTATGTGGGTGGTCAGTCTGGGTTAGAGCCTCTGGTGATTCTATAACAAAATAAGAGAAGCCCTTCTGGGAACGCCTCGAATTTATAGTCCTCTGACCAGAAGGGGGCAGAGTTAGTTATGCTCACTGGGTGTCTTCTCAGAGCTGTGGGCAGAATAAGAGGTGACACTGTTAGTGACCGTGCCCTTTCATGTCCCAGGGTGGTATTGCTTACTCAGATGACCCATTTAAGATGACCTTCTGGCTTGTGTGAGTGACAATATATACTTAGTGATAAACAAATATGATTTGCTATAAAATTGAATTTGAAGTTAATTTCAATGTTTTGCTTCTCAAAGAAAAATCACAAAATACATTTTGTTTTGCTTTTAGTGAAATGTATTTCATTCACACAAGAAGAAAGGTGTTTAGTTCCTGTCTGGAGGTATTTACATGCTTTAACTTCACATACATCTGCTTGTCAGTTGGTGTTTAAAGAAAGATCTTTAGTAAATAAGTAAAATTCCTGGAAGTGTGCATATCCTCACCTGACATAAGTTGGTTTTGCTTGCTGATCTTTCCTGTGGAGAAAACACAGCAATGCTCACAATGGTGTGTTGTGATGTGTCTTTGAGTGGAAAATATGCAGCAAGTTGGTCAGACGTGCAAGGAGGAACGTCACTGTGCCCAGGACAGTACCACTACTGTCACTACTATTGTCAATACTGCTACTACCAGTTATGACTTCCAATAGCAGAATGGAACATTTTTATGTCCTAATCTCACCAACGATTACTGTTGTGGAATTTGGTCAAAATTACACAATCCAATATCAGTCAATGAAAAATAGATTTTTTGATTTTTATTTGGCGAGTTTTACTTGAAGGAAGTACCTTGTTACTACCATGCTTGAGATTTACCCCAAAATGAAATGGGACTCATAAGCAAATTAGGATTAAAAAAAGCCATGCTCTTGTCCCCTGCACACTCTGCACAACCAATGAAGGTGCCACTAAACAGTGACTGTTCATTCCATTTAGTTTCAATCAGCTAGAAGACAGGGTGTGCAGGGTCCAACTAAGACTTTGAAAATGTGAAGTTCTGGGAATGGGGCAGCAGGTTTGAAGTTCTCATTGCTAGGAATTATTTAGGAAGACTCAAGTGCACCATACAGATGTATGTGATTTTGAGTTTTAAATAGGGCATTAGTCCTTCCATTTTTAAGTATGAGAGTATTTTTAGTTAATAATCTCAGTTGTGATGGGGTGCTGCATTCGGAGGAGCATCAAAGGACAAATCCACAGCTCATTTGAGAAACAGATCTGGAATAGTCACTGATACAGTATATGTATGCAAACTTTTTTTTCAGCATGCTAATTTACATTATGTCAATTCAGCATGTAATGCCAAATAGATTCTGAATCATTTATTAGGGCAAATACATTATGCAGCTTGCTTTCTAATGCTTTAATGTGTGCTGTCAACTACATTCAGGACTCTCTGTACTTGGCATTGGTAAAGCCTACATCCTATATTACCATCTACAGCAGCTGCACGCTGCCACTCCAAAGACCAAGAGATGTTCCTAATAATCACTGCTCTTTGCTGTGGCACTCTGAACCATGGCACTTGCTTTCCTGTAGCCAATCATCTGCACATTTTCTTTCATCAGTTGTTAATAACTAATCCACTACTTGAATGTGGTCTCATGCCAGAGAGGCTGACTGAGGTTTTAACTGTAAGGAAGAGTTGAAAACAATAAGTCACTGACTAGAAAATGGTGTTGGAGGAAGAGACTTTCACTTAGCCCTTAGACAATGAACTTAATAACATACATTATGACCCTACTAAAAGGCTTTTACTTCTTTTATCATTTTAAAATTCATGTATTGTTACATGAATTATAATAAAACACGTCAATAAAAGCAACACGCACATAATATAGAACTAGATAGATAGATAGATAGATAGATAGATAGATAGATAGATAGATAGATAGATAGATAGATAGATAGATAGATAGATGTGAAAAGTACTATATGATAGATAGATAGATAGATAGATAGATAGATAGATAGATAGATAGATAGATAGATAGATAGATAGATAGATAGATAGATAGATAGATAGATAGATGTGAAAGGTACTATATGATAGATAGATAGATAGATAGATAGATAGATAGATAGATAGATAGATAGATAGATAGATAGATAGATAGATAGATAGATAGATAGATAGATAGATAGATGTGAAAGGTACTATATGATAGATAGATAGATAGATAGATAGATAGATAGATAGATAGATAGATAGATAGATAGATAGATAGATAGATAGATAGATAGATAGATAGATAGATGTGAAAGGTACTATATGATAGATAGATAGATAGATAGATAGATAGATAGATAGATAGATAGATAGATAGATAGATAGATAGATAGATAGATAGATAGATAGATAGATAGATAGCAATGATCAGAAAATTATAGCAAAACAATAAAAATGCGCAAACCATAACATAAATGAATGACCCAAAATACTCATATTTCTCTCTTGTATGCCATTTGGTATGGAATTTGTAAAAGCAGTGTTCATTTTTGTGATGTGCCATCTGTTGAATGATAAATACAATGTATATGTCTCTCTTATATGCCAACTGGTATGGGATTTGTAAAAGCAGTGTTAATTTTTGTGATGTGCCATCTGTTGAATGATGAATACAATACATTTGTCTCTCTTATATGCTATTTGATATGGGATTACTAAAAGGGGTGTTACTGTTCGTAATGCACCAAATGGATTGACAACTAAAATGCATATGTCTCTATTATATGCCATTTGGTATGGGATTTGTGAAAGAAGTGTTAACGTTTTTTGATATGCCATCTGTTGAATGATAAATACAATGGATATGTATTTTTTATATGTCATTTGGTATGGGATTTGTAAAAGCAGTGTTAATTTTTTGTGATGTGGCATCTGTTGAAAGATGAATACAATGCATTTTATTACTACAAATGTTTGTGAATCACCATCTGTTGGAATAACAAAGATATAGCAACTGGACAGACACAGGGATACATAGATACACAGACATTATTCTTTTATTAAGGCGGATGTTAACTGTATAGGAATATTATTTTCTGTAATGTTTAAAAAGTGAGGGCAAGTAGGTGTAAGGGAGAGAATGATGGTAAAGTGCCCCTCAGCCTTTTGTGTCACTGTTTTTGTTATCCTCCACAATTAGGTTTTAATGAAAATGCCTCCAGTTCATCACAAGACTGGCATCTCTGAGTAGCTCTTGAGGCGGTACGGCACCACTCATACATAAATGAACAGTGTACAGCCAATCATGTTTTTACTGTCTGAAATTAAATTCATATTTATATTTTAAAAAGAACGTCTGTTATGTCTATTTTGTGCTGTAAAGCTTCTTTACTAAAATCTAAACTACAGCAATGCTGGATGGAATCCATTTTTTAAATAAATAATTGATCACAAAAACCGAGACTGCAAGTTGGAATACTGTCATTATGTGAAAGCACAGGAACAAAGCATATCTCTGTAGCCAATCATGTTCACATCAAAGTTCAAGAACTTCATATCAGCATTTCAAGGAAATGCCATCACATGTCGTTTTATGATCTGATGGACACATCTGCCACCAATATTGTCCAAGCACATGGTCAGCTGTGTTCTTTTATCTCTGTACCATGAAAAATAAAAAATTCAAGCCTTTTATTGAACCCATATTGCCATATCCTTAGTACGGACCTATTTGCTTGGTAGCAGGTCCTTCTTTATTAGGATATCCAATATTTATGAAGAAATACTTTGGTTTAGTTATAAAAGCTGTAATGTATTACAAAAAGTAAATTAAAAAAAACATTATTTATGGACCTCCTTTAACAAAAGTGATACAATTGTTTTTAATCAGCCATGCAACATATGAGAAGACTGAATATTCCTTAAAAGAATTGTTTTGATGTAATAAATACATCATGAAGGATTATTATTATTTGGGGTACTATATGTCGTAAGTTAAATCTGAATATATTTTTAGAGATCATTTTCAGTAAAATAAATTCATTAGTTTTATTGTAGTCATCTGTGCTTCTTATGTGTTTATGCAGAAATATTTGTATATACTTATGTGTATATATATATATATTGTGGCAGATGGTCGGGGCCCTTACCTGGCCAGGACATCCTGATAATGGAAGGCCTGGGGGAGAGAATACTTCCAGGACAGTTTCTCCCCCCTGACCAACAGAGGGCAGCCCCATGGACGTTTGCGAGGCCCTATTTGGCAGCACTTCCTCCACACCCAGAAGTGCTGCTGGAAGAAGCTTGTTGGGCACCTGGAGTCCTTCCGGGTGCCCTATAAAAAGGGGCTAGTTGCCAGCATCCAACGGCCAGAGTCGGGAGGAAGAGGACAAAGCCTCTGTGTGGAGGACTGAAGGGACGGCAAAGGGACTGTGTTAGTGCTTTGCTGTACTGTGTTGTGCTGTGGAAAGCAGAGAAATGTGACGCTAGATGGCAGCTCCCCTGCTTTACAGCGGTGCCCCGGATTCCCACCGGGCATCCTGGGACTTGGAGTTCTGTATTTCAGACCTGTTGGATACTGTGGGTGCCGCCAGGGGGTACTGTGAATGAACCAGGGGACATGAGCTACAGTATCCACCTGAACCAGACAACACAGAATACAAAAGATAAATATAAGAAGATAAAACATTATATATATAGTTTATATATTATTTATATATATACCGTATTTACGCATGTACCACGCGCACATTTTTTCCCGAAAATTAGCATTAGAAAATCAGGTGCGCGTCATACATGAGGAAATTTTTTTCTGTAATGTTTACTTCTTCTGGTTGGGCTCTCTCTCTCGCGCGCTCTGTCTCTCTCTCTCTTTCTCACTCGCACTCTCTCTCTTTTGCTCACGCACTCTCTCTCTCTCTTACTCGCTTGTGCTCTCTCTTTCTCTCGCTTGCGCACTCTCTCTCACTCGCTCGCTCGCGCTCTCTCTCTCTTGCGCGCTCTGTCTCTCTCTCGCTCTCTCTCTCTCTCTCTCGCTTGCACGCTCTCTGTCTCTCTGTTGCTCGCTCACGCACTCTCTCTCGCTCTCTCTCTCACACGCTCGACAAAAGAAAGAAAAACTTTCGTCATGCAACAAAAACAGAAGGGCATTTTGCGGAAAACGTGCCCTAAACGCCTCCTATACAATCACAATGCGCGTCGTACATGGGGCAAAATTTTTTTTCACAATTTCCTTTGTAAAAATTAGGGTGCGCGTCTTACACGACGGTGCATGGTACCCAAGTAAATACGGTATATTGTAAAAAGGAACAGATTCGACACATGTAAAAAGGTTTGGGGCAGCCACCCGTATAATATTCCTGGCTGTAAATGGTTTTTAAAAAGTACAGAGCTGTTGACAATACCGAGTCCAAGACAGAACTAACAAGGGTTGGAAAAGATGGTGGCTTTAAAGTATCAGACCGGAAGTGATGTAGGGGGGAACTGGAAGTGATGTCCTTCTGACATGAGCCTGTGCACCGGAAGTGACGTTTTCCTGAGTGCCTGAACCGGAAGTGACCTTTTTCTGGGTAACCGGAAACGGCATTGTCATCACTGACTCAGATAGGTGTTCTCGCGGCTAGTCTGTAAAGATAACATGAGAAGTTTTAGTGCACCCTGCTACCCCCTGGCCTGACATGGAATTACTTTTGCTTGGTTCACACAACGTCCCCCTACTCGCACATGTGTAACAGTATATATATATATATATATATATATATATATATATATATATATATATATATATATATATATATATATATATATATATATATATATATATATATATATATATATATATATATACTGTATATTGTGGAGGTGGTCCTTTATATATTGTCCAACCCGGAAGTGCTTCTGCTATAGACCAATACTATGGAGACAAATTCCTAGTACACTTTATTGTACCTGGCCAATAACGTGAATTCTTATTCTGATATAAATTGTCATGCATGCATGTCGGAGGGCCTGCTCACAGGCACAGTCAAGGTATGTAATAACCCTCCGGGACGAGAGGGGGAGCTATCGTTAACACCGTCATCTCATTCTTTCTCCCAAAGTGCCAAGAAGTCGCCCAGTGAGGGCAACTGACCTCCCCCCACACACTTACGGCTCAGCCACCATAAAAACCTGGGCATCATAGGAAGAGGTGTCAATACAGGTTCGAGGGACCCGTATATATTGGCCTGCAGAGGGCACTCCTGCCGCCCAAACGCAACACAGATACACAAATTCACCACATGCTTTTTATTTTTTTTTTCCTGTGGGAAACGCCTTCCCCCGTTTCCCACTTGTACAGCACAGTTCACAGCACCAAAACACAGAATAAAATACTCTTTTCTTCTTTTCCTTTCTCTTCCTCTCTGTCCAGTCTCCGTTCCTCCTAGCAAGCTTCGTCTCCCTTTCTCCCGACTCTGACCCCTGGAGTAGTGGCAGCTGGCTCCTTTTATAGGGCACCGAGAAGAACTCCAGTTGTCCGGTGAACTTCTTCCGGCAGCATTTCCGGGTGTGGCGGATGTGCTGCAACAAAGGGCTAAGCAGTACCTGCAGCACCCCCTGGTGGTGCTCACGGAAACCCAACAGGGCTGCACCAAATTCCCATGAAGCCCTGTGGGAGTCTGAGGCACTGCTGCACCTAGCGCTCTGGGGGAGGTAATGCCCTGTATGGGCTCTCTCCTCTGGTCCTTCTACTGTAGAGGAGTCAGTTTATCGAAGGTTTTGCTAGCATGTCTGCTACTGTTGTTTCCACATCATAGACCATAAACACATGGAATGAATTACCAAGTAGTGTGGTGGAAAACTGGACTTTAAATAGTTTCATATCTCAGCTTGATGTTGTTTTGGACAATTGATGTGAAGAGGATGGACAACCTTGTAGGGCTGAATGGCCTGTTGTCATTACAATTTTTCTAATTTTCTTTTTTTTTATATATTTTATTAATGTTATTGTAATCATTCCGTACAGATAGATAGAAAACAAATCAAACCCCACCCCTGAGAAGGAGAGCATGGCCAAAGAAGTAATACTTAAAACTTGTAAACATACCTAAATTGTTGAGTTTTATAGGGCAATAAAGATAAATGGAGAAGAAAAAGAAAGGTGGAGATAATTATTTCTTCATATTCTAAAATATTACTGATTACCTTTTATACTTGTGTATAAGTTGAAAAATTTATGCGTTAAAATTCATTCAAAAAAACTGGGTCGACTTATCCACAGGGCAACACAATTGTCCATAGAATTTGGGTAATGACATTGTACACTCAACGCTTCACGGTGTTAAGTCACCGGTCATCTGCCGTTTCCCATGGTCTTTAAAATAATTATAAGCCAGCAATACTATTGCTAATTAGCTAGTTTTTTTTCTAATTTCATTAAATAATTCTTTAAACTGTGCAATACTTGAATTTGAGCATTAGCTTTTGCACGTTTTGGATAACAAACATACCATTAGCTGCCACTTGCAACCAGATTTGGAATCAAAAGAACCAAGGCAACGCACGCTATCAATGCGATGCAAGCCCGCGATTCAAAAAATTTCTCTGCCTACCTGTTTGTCTCGTCTGACAGTTGCTGAAAAGCAGCATCAGGAGAGAGCAGCCTGAAGTAGTCCAGCAGCAGGTGATCTGTTGTGTCCAACAGCAAGCCATGCTGTCTTGTGAAGTCCGGTAGCCAGTTCGGCTCCCACGGATCAATGTCTGGGTATTCGTCCCACGCGAACCTTGCCGTAGGTGCATCGGCTGCACAAATGCGTTCAGCTGGCAGCCGATCAGCTGGCGTGGTATCGGCTGGTGTCCGATCAGCTGATACCAGCTTCTCACTCTCTTGCTCGATTCCTGATCACTGTCAATAAAATCCGATTCTGAAAAATCAGAGTCCGACTCAGCGATAATGTGCAAAACATCGTCTGCCGAGTGTTTTCTTTTCTGCACTCGCTTCGCTCCCTTGTGACATATCGACGCCATCTTGCCTTTGTTTACATTTGTTTACATTTCGCAACTCACGCACACGCAAGGATTAGTTGCCGAGTCAATGAGTCTAGCATTTCTCCAAGCACAGAGGGAATGCCTGTGACGTGACAGTGAGTTTTGTTGCCATTAACAGCTGATTGTTGCCCTCTATCTCTGATAGCTGTCAAGTTTTACCCTCGACTTATACGCAGGTCATAACAAATTTCATAATTTTCAGCTTAAAAATCACACTCGACTTATCTGCGAGATCGACTAATACGCGAGTATCTACGGTAGATCCTGCCAGGTTTTGAAAAAGTTCTGTACAGATCCTCTAACTGAGAATTTGATTTTTTCCAATTTCAAATACAGTAATCCCTCCTCCATCGCGGGGGTTGCGTTCCAGAGCCACCCGCGAAATAAGAAAATCCGCGAAGTAGAAACCATATGTTTATATGGTTATTTTTATATTGTCATGCTTGGGTCACAGATTTGCGCAGAAACACAGGAGGTTGTAGAGAGACAGGAACGTTATTCAAACACTGCAAACAAACATTTGTCTCTTTTTCAAACGTTTAAACTGTGCTCCATGACAAGACAGAGATGACACTTCAGTCTCACAATTAAAAGAATGCAAACATATCTTCCTCTTCAAAGGAGCAAACAAATCAATAGGGCTGTTTGGCTTGTAAGTATGCGAAGCACCGCGGCACAAAGCTGTTGAAGGCGGCAGCTCACACCCCCCTCCGTCAGGAGCAGAGAGAGAGAGAGAGATAGAGAGAGAGAGAGAGACAGATAAAAAAATCAATACGTGCCCTTTGAGCTTTTAAGTATGCGAAGCACCGTGCAGCATACTTAAAAGCTGCACACAGAAGGTAGCAACGTGAAGATAATCTTTCAGCATTTTTAGACGAGCGTCCGTATCGTCTAGGTGTGCGAACAGCCCCCCTGCTCAATCCCCCTACGTCAGGATCACAGATAGTCAGCGCAAGAGAGAGAGAAAGAAAAGTAAGTTGAGTAGCTTCTCAGCCATCTGCCAATAGCGTCCCTTGTATGAAATCAACTGGGCAAACCAACTGAGGAAGCATGTACCAGAAATTAAAAGACCCATTGTCCGCAGAAACCCGCGAAGCAGCGAAAAATCCGCGATATATATTTAAATATGCTTACATATAAAATCCGCGATGGAGTGAAGCCGCGAAAGGCGAAGCGCGATATAGCGAGGGATTACTGTAATATAAAACATCGGTTTCCCACTGACTTATAAGAGGAGAGTTAGGATTCTTCCAATTTAACAAAATAAGTCTGCGTGTCAAAAGTGTAGTGAATGCAATCACAGTTTGCTTGTCCTTCTCCACTTCAAATCCATCTGGAAGAACACCGAACACAGCTGTTAATGGGTTAGGAGGGATTGGGGCACCAAGGCTGTCTGAAAGGCACTTAAAAATTTTGGTTCCAAAATGATGTTAATTTGGTGCAAGCCCAAAACATGTGACCCAGTGAGGCAGGAGCTTGATTGCAGTGTTCACAGGTTGGATCTTGCCCTGGAAACATTTTACACATTTTTAAGCGAGACAGATGAGCTCGATATATAATTTTGAGTTGAATAATTGTATGATTTGCGCATATGGAGCTCGAGTGAATTCTCTGCATTGCTACCTTCCACTCCTTTTCTGATATATTGATTAAGAGATCTTTTTCCCAATGTCCTCTTGGATCTTTGAAACGAAGGGACTCTAATAAAATTTTATATATTGCAGAAATGGTGTCTAAGTCCTCAAAATTCAGCAGTATTTTTTCCAGCATGGTGGAGGGTACAAAATGAGGAAAATCGGGCAGTTTCTGTTTAACAGAGTTTCTAATTTGAAGATAGTGAAAGAAATGTGTAGCTGGAAGGTTAAATTTGGAATGTAATTGTTCAAAGGATGCAAAGATATTATCTATATAAAGATCTCTGAGCAATTTAATCCCAAATCTTTAAAAACTAGGTATGTTTGCGAGGGTTGAAAGAGGTGGTTCTCCTGCAGAGGTGCCACAGATAAAAGATTTTCCATCTTAAAATGCTTTCTAAATTGGTTCCATGCTCTAAGTGATTGAAGCACAATTGGGTTATTAGTATATTTGCAATAACTTGCATTTATTGGGGCGCAGAGCAGGGAATATAAAGGATTTTAATTCTATTGTGGACCAAGCCTGTGTAAATGTTTCTAAATTTCTAATGCTCTAATGAATGTGCTGGAAAATCTACAACCACCCAGTTGTCAAACGTCAAAAGACTGGCCAGGTCACGGATTTATCTGATATTCATGAGCCACCAACTCAAAAGGTGTTAAAGTTTCCAGGTTCTCTTACTGCCAGTAAGGCGCACACCTTTGCAGCTCATTGACATGAGATATAACAGTATAGGGCTGGAATGCACATCAGAGGCAATTTGGCCATTTTTGTCATCATCTAATTGAGGACAGATTCAGACGTGCATTCGGAGAATGGAAACGCATGCATCAGTTATGCACAAATGAAAAGGAATAGCAAAATGGCGATCCATTTGCTTACTGTTATATGATGCTACTGGCCGATGGTCAAAATTGTAAGAGATATTTGGAGTGTGTGTACCCTGCGATGGGCTGATATGTTGTACATATCATCAAAAGGTAGACAGTCAGTTTATCTTTAGTATTTCAATTCAATATGCGTCGAGGGTAGTGGAAGACTGTCAGGCGACAGCAGTGCTGCAACCAGGAGGCACCATCTGAGTGGAATACAAGGGAGTGGGGTTAGTGCAGAAGGAATATGGAGTAGAGAGAACGCGATCGCTGGAATGAGAGGTAACAGTAAGGAGGACAACTTGGGCGACATCCATCATGCTGACTGATCTATGGAGAGCAGGAAGTATTTGAATGGTGATATTGTTATTTGTTAGAATAGCTCTTGGAACAAATTAAGTTCTTTCCGACTATCTAAAGCACAATCTATTTCAAAACTGTTGAAAATGAATCAAGAAGTGTGTACAGGAGGAACAAGTTAGAGGCCCATTTTGCTTTTAGTTTGCAGTCTTGTAAAAGGTGAACAGGAGTACAGTACATGCTGTGTGAAGCTGGAACAGAAGAAATCTAGAGTTTCTTTTCTTTTGGCTTAGTTAGCTTTGAATCTCAAAGTACTATCCTTGAGCTTAAGTGATAATGATGCACATAACATGTTACGTTTAATGAGAAAAAGAAAATGTCAGCATGCCCTGTGTAGCAGTAGATGCTCGTGTCCACCTCTCGAACCCTCAGGTACCACTCTTCAGACCAGGTGAAAGTACAATAACTATTATTTTTATTATTGTACAGTGCACAAAGCACTCATATATTCAATAAACAATTCTCTAATAAACAATCCTCCACTCCCAGACACGACGCCACCCTACCTCCCAGCTCAGCTCCATGTTCTGGGCTTCCCAGAGTTCTTTTATAGCCCCTGACCTGGAAGTGGCTCCAAGCCAAACCCACAAGTCTGTTTTCCTTCCGGGTCAGGGCAAAGTCCTTTTCTTCATCCCAGGAGCACATTGCTTCTTCCAGTCACGTGACTGGGATGCACTCCCGGGTTATAGGGCATGCCAGAGCCCACTAGCCCCCCTACAGCGACTCCTGGCGGCCCCCAAGGTATCCAGCAGGGCTGTGTCAAAACACTACAAAGTCCATGAGGCCCTGCTGGAACTCGGGGCACAAATATGCTGTCCGGAGGGCTCCTCCTAGCGGCCTGGGTGTGACGACCGGAGTCCATAGCCGGTCGTCTGTCACACCTGGAAGGCTGGGTGATGGCGCCACTAGGTTGGATACACCCTCGTCATCTGAATAGCTGAAAATCTGAGTAGGTGAGAGGAGGGGAGGCCATTGGAGTTGGTTGAAGGAAGGAGTTCCAACGCAGCAACATCTATGGAAGAGCTGTGGTGTCTGGAAGAGGAGGCAGTTCGGGTTCTGCGGTGACTGAAAGAGGTGATAGACCAGGATGCAGTGGGCTGCATCAGAGGGAACTCCCACTGTACTGAAGAGTAAGGATGGTGCAAACATGGTTTTACCTCTCTAATTTGGATTTACGTTTTTCAACGTATTTATTGGATTATATATTTGCAGCCCAAACTATAACTTTTAACGAGTTAATTATTTGTTGAAGTATCAGAATCAGAATCAGAATCAGCTTTATTGGCCAAGTATATGTACACATACAAGGAATTGGACTCCGGTTTTACCTAGTATTGTCCCTGATGCTGTGAGATTGACTTAAGTGTTCATGAGAGTGATGGCCTGAGGAAAGAAACTGTTCACATGTCTGGTAGTTTTGGTGTACAGTGCTATGTAGCGCCTACCAGAGGGAAGAAGTTGAAAAAGGTTGTAACCAGGGTGTGATGGGTCTGCAATGATGTTTTCTGCCCGTTTCCTGACTCGAGATCTGTATAAGTATTGAATGGAGGGCAGATCAACACCAATGATTTTTTCTGCAATCCTGACTGTCCGTCGAAGTCTGTTCCTGTCCTGTTTTGTGGCTGAGCCAAACCAGACTGTGATAGACGAACAGAGAACAGACTGGATTACTGCAGAGTAAAATTGGATGAGCAGCTCCTGAGGCAGGTTGAACTTCCTGAGCTGGCACAGGAAGTACAACCTCTGCTGGGCCTTTTTAACAATTGTGTTTATGTTTAGTTCCCACTTTAGGTCCTGGGAAATTGTGGATCCCAGAAACCTAAAGTTTTCCACAGCAGACACAATGCTGTTGAGTAGTGTGAGAGGGGGCAGCACTGGGGGGCTCCTCCTGAAGTCCACTGTCATCTCCACAGTTTTAAGCTTGTTCAGCTCCAGGTTGTTTTGACCACACCAGAGGGCCAGCTGTTCGACCTCTCATCTGTATACAGACTCGTCACTGTCCTTGATGAGGCCAATGACTGTCATATCATCTGCGAACTTCAGGATTTTAACAGACGGGTCTCTTGAGGTGCAGTCATTTGTGTAGAGGGAGAAGAGCAGAGGAGAGAGGACACATCCCTGGGGGGCGCCAGTGCTGACTGTTCGTGTGCTGGACGTGATTTTTCCCAGTCTCACTTGCTGCTTCCTATCTGTCAGGAAGTTTTTGATCCACCGGGAGATGGATTAATTTTAAATATACACTGTTGGCACTTCTATGAGCACTTTAATTTTCAAGATTTATTATTCTTTCAAAGACTTTTGCTTGCCCTGGCCCATCCTCTGTTCATGAGTACCTCTGCCTGGGATAAATGAAGGTAACCTTGGATGTGGGTCGGGAGCATCATGCTTCTGCTTCGGCTACCGGTGGAGTGTTAGCACATTCTACTTATGCTGGATTTTTTAGAACATAAGAAATTTGACAAACGAGAGGAGACCATTCAGTCCATTGAGCCCATTTGTTTGGCTCATTGCTATATCTCATCCAGATTGTTCTTATAGTTCGTCCAGGTTTCTTCATTAACTCCATATCTCAGTAGCTTGTTGCATAGGCTCAGAACTCTTTGCATAAAGAACTAGACTAATAATAATAATTCTTGACATCTGTCTAGCATTTTTCTCACTGCTCAAATCACTTCAGTGAGTGGGGAGCCATTTCAACCACCACTAATATGTAGCATCCACCCTGGATGATATGATGGCAGCCATTATTTACACCACTACTCTCACCACACATTAGCTGTTAGGTTGTGAAGTGGTGAGAGCGACAGAGGATAATTAGGGGGTCAGTTTGAAATGCACTTCCCATAGTTTCCACTGTATTTTGTTTGCTTGCGGCTGGAAGAGGACAGGTATTTCTTCAGTTGGAGGGGCAAAGGCAGGTTAAGTTATTGAAATAAAAGACAATGTTCCCGACGGTTCTCCAGAATGCACGGGAGACCCAGAGAAAAGTCCTTTCGACCACGGAGCCCTCATCCATTTCCTTGCCTGATAGAAAATTACTTACTTTTTACTTGCCGGAGGTAGGAAAAGTTGCCACCACTCTATTTGGTTTCCTAGAAGTGTGTGCAGTTTTGGTCTCCAGGCTACAAAAAGGACATAGCAGCACTAGAAAACAACATCCAACACCATCCAACCTCTGCTCCTTAGGGACAAGCTGACAGAGATGGGAGTAGATTCATTACTGGTGGCATGGATCGTGGACTATCTTACAGACAGACCTCAGTATGTGCGTCTCGGGAACTGCAGGTCTGACATTGTGGTCAGCAACACAGGAGCGCCGCAGGGGACTGTACTTTCTCTGGTCCTGTTCAGCCTATATACATCGGACTTCCAATATAACTCGGAGTCCTGCCAAGTGCAAAAGTTCGCTGACGACACTGCTATCGTGGGCTGCATCAGGAGTGGGCAGGAAGAGGAGTATAGGAACCTAATCAAGGACTTTGTTAAATGGTGTGACTCAAACCACCTACAATTGAACACCAGCAAAACCAAACAGCTGATGGTGGATTTTAGGTGAACCAGGCCCCTCATGAACCCTGTGATCATCAGAGGTGACTGTGTGCAGAGGGTGCAGACCTATAAATACCTGGGAGTGCAGCTGGATGATAAACTGGACTGGACTGCCAATACAGATGCTCTGTAAGAGAGGACAGAGCTGACTATACTTCCTTAGAAGGCTGGCGTCCTTCAATATCTGCAATAAGATGCTGCAGATGTTCTATCAGACGGTTCTGGCGAGCGCCTTCTTCTACGCGGTGGTGTGCAGGGGAGGCAGCATTAAGAAGAAGGACGCCTCACGCCTGGACAAACTGCTGAGGAAGGCAGGCTCTATTGTAGGCACAGAGCTGGACAGTTTGACATCTGTGGCAGAGCGACGGGCGCTGAGCAGACTCCTGTCAATCATTGAGAATCCACTGCGTCCACTAAACAGGATCATCTCCAGACAGAGGAGCAGCTTCAGCGACAGACTGCTGTCACCGTCCTGCTCCACTGACAGACTGAGAAGATCGTTCCTCCCCCACACTATGCTACTCTTCAATTCCATGGGGGGTAAACATTAATATTATACAAAGTTATTGTCTGTTATACCTGCCTCGCACTCTCCACCTTGCATTTTTTAACTTGCACTGCATTTTTATCTCTCTTTAATTAATATTGTTTTTATCAGTATGCTGCTGCTGGAGTCTGTGGATTTCCCCTTGGGATTAATAAAGTATCTATCTATCTATCTATCTATCTATCTATCTATCTATCTATCTATCTATCTATCTATCTATCTATCTATCTATCTATCTATCTATCTATCTATCTATCTATCTATCTATCTATCTATCTATCTATCTATCTATCTATCTATCTATCTATCTATCTATCTATCTATCTATCTATCTATCTAGAAAAGGTCCAGAGAAGAGTGACTAGGCTGATTCCAGGACTACAAGGGATGAGTTATGAGGAAAGATTAAAAGAGCTGAGCCTTTAAAGGAGATTAAGAGGTGACCTGATTGAGGTGTTTAAAATTATGACGTGAATTAGTACAGTGGATTGAGACTGTTATTTTAAAATGAGTTCATCAAGAACACGAGGACACAGTTGGAAACTTGTTAAGGGTAAATTTCGCACAAACATTAGGAGGTTTTTCTTTACACAAAGAACGATAGAAACTTGAAATAAGCTACCAAGTAGTGTGGTAGACAGTAAGACTTTAAGGACTTTCAAAACTCGACTTGATGTTTTTTTGGAAGAAATAAGAGGATAGTACTGGTGAGCTTTGTTGGGCTGAATGGCCTGTTCTTGTCTAGAGTGTTCTAATGAAACGAGCATCTCTTGATTATTTAGGCCTAAACATTCGCCCCCCTCCATGTGACGGTGGATGCATGTGTATTCTTCAAGTACTCCAATTTTCTCCTACATGACTAGAAATTTGCATAACAGGTTAGCTGTAGTCCAGCGGTTCTCAAACTGTGGGGGAAGTAACAAAAAAGGGGGTGCGAATGTTTGCCATATGTGGCATAATTTCGCTATTTGTAGGGAAATTTTAAACTTGTAGCGGTGTATCGGCAGCAAAAAATATAGGAATAAATTTTATTAGGGTTTCAAAAAACATTAGTGGGGCGCGATTAAAACTGTTATGAAAACTCGGGTCGCAAATACTTAAAGGTTGAGAAACGCAGCTGTAGTCTTTAAACTGGCAATAGGTGTGAAATTTGTTGTTCCCTGCAATGACCTGGATCTCTGTCTAGGGTTGATTTCTGCCTGGCACTCAGTCCAACAAAGGGCAGCCACCTTTACTGGATAAATTAGGTAAAAAAAAAATGAATGAAATTAATGGAATGAAATATCCTGAAAAGTGTCAAGTGCGAAATGCTCTATAAGCACTAAGTGATTGATGTTTGTCATCTCGGCTTACCTTACGTTTAAATGTGTGCAATTCCTCTATTCTTAAAAGTTCACTGCAATATTCTCTGCCGACGCGTCTCAGCTTTGTGCCATCAGCTGTCTTCTACTCTCCTCCCGTCTCTGTTCTGTAGGCTCCTTTGGTCTCCACATTCACATCCAAACTGACACCTGCTCTTCTCTGTTGCATATCAAAAACTGACACTCTCCTCCTCCTTTACCTATGGCACTACATTTATATTCTAGTTCCACACCATCCTTATTTTTTATATTTAGGATGCTCTGTTCTGTTGCCATTGCCCTCCTTAATCGGCGTGAACATTGCCATAGTTTTATAATGCATCTGGAAAGAAAAGGAAAAGCTTTAGTTAAAACAAGCAAAAAAGAAATCTCTTGATCGATTCTTAAGTATGTTATCCCCTAGATGAACCTAAACAATAGATTTAAGGTGTTTTTTATTTATTTATCATTGCTCACTATTCAGATTGTCATTTATAAGAACCAAAACCTAAAGCTGTAACTGTATGCTTTGTTTCCGGAGTTTTATTGCAATCTACAGTATATCTGTCAAGATATGCATGAGTTAACGTTCTCTTTCTGAATTTGCCTCGCAGATGTCCGTAACTGAGAATATCATTAAAGAACATTCTAGACTTTGGGGGCCATAAATGTAAACTACAACTTGCTTAGTGTAGGTATAGTATGAGGAAAGCAGCCTGCCTGGCCTCAAAGGACACATTTATTCTCACAGGTGTTGAATGAGATATAAAAACGATATACTTTTTAACATGTTTAAACTTTAATCAGTATGTGAATCTGTGCACAGCTTGTATGTCCCCTCCTTTCCAAAGCTTTGTGCCAGAAGTCAGTAGGCCACTGCAATGAAATCTGTGTACAGTGCCTTCCCTTTAAACTAAGATTAGTACAGTTCTGATGCACCGCATCCTTTAAAATATGTATCAAAGCTGTTGAAATGCCAGCAGTTGGTATGTGGTAGGCAGGGGAGCAGAGGATTGGCTGATGAAGTTATCCCAACTTCCAAGTTCCCAGCAGGCAATCTCAGCCTGTTGTTTGTTGGCCCACCATTCTAATCAGTAGTTTCATACACAAAAGAGGGGGAAAAAATGCTATCTGCTGTTTCTATGCAAGCCATGGCACATTGATTGCCTCCTCTCCATCTCTCCTCAGGAAGCACTGCTGAGAAAATCTTTATGAACTCCCGGGTCTGTCGGCAATGGTTAAAAACCTGCCAGTGTAACAGCTGTGCAGAGCTCAGTCCTGGATAAAACACTTGGAAATGTATAACTTACACCATAGGGTGATACTTTATGAGACATCCTGAGTGGAAGCTGCCGCTGAGGGTGTTAATTGGCCAGCTTCTGATGTGTTATATACCTGCCCTTGATAATCCAGCACAAGCTTCTCGAAAATTGGGGAGGGCTGGCATATCTGAGGGCTTTCCAGCAGCAGACTCTCTTATCATTTGATGGCTGACCTTTCTGTGTTTAGGATAAAAAAGAAGAATCAAACCCCTTCAAATCACCCATCAGATGACACACTGGTAGGCCTAGATATACATGCTTCTCCCAGTCTCTGGGAAGGGTGCCTAGTGAATTTCCCATTGGGATTAATAAAGTATCTATCTATCTATCTATCTATCTATCTATCTATCTATCTATCTATCTATCTATCTATCTATCTATCTATCTATCTATCTATCTATCTATCTATCTATCTATCTATCTATCTATCTATCTATCTATCTATCTATCTATCTATTCAGATACTTTAAAACCTGTACTTGAGTAATTTTCTCATGGGCAAATTTTACTTTTACATAAGTCTCTTTCCAGTATGAGGGTGGCACAGTGGTGGCTCTGTGAATAAGGATCTGCGCTGGTATCTGGAAGGTTGGCGATTCAAATCCCATTACTGCCAGAAGGGATCCTACTCTGTTGGGCCCTTAAGTAAGGCTCTTAACCTGAAAATTGCTCCAGGGGTGCCGTGTAATGAATGACCCTGCACTCTGACCTCCAAAGGTCTATCTATCTATCTATCTATCTATCTATCTATCTATCTATCTATCTATCTATCTATCTATCTATCTATCTATCTATCTATCTATCTATCTATCTATCTATCTATCTATCTATCTATCTATCTATCTATCTATCATATAGTGCCTTTCATATCTATCTATCTATCTATCTATCTATCTATCTATCTATCTATCTATCTATCTATCTATCTATCTATCTATCTATCTATCTATCTATCTATCTATCTATCTATCTATCTATCTAGTGTGCCCTCTCTTTGTGCTGGGGGAATAAGTAAATGCTGGAGATGAAAAGCTGGGGCTTACTGGATTTTTATTGGGGTTGCAGAAAGATGTACCAACTTGTTAATTTTTGCAATACATATATTGAAAATATACGGTGGAAAGAAAAAGTACTGTATATACTTGCGGATAAGTTGTCCTGCGGATAAGATTGATTTTATTGTATAACTTACGATATTTTATAATGTCGGTCGTTTAAGTTGAATGCGGAAATCTCACACTATTGGCCCAAGAGATTACGATATGCTAAACACCCACCTGAGAGAGTAACCACGGAGCACACTGCCATTTTTTTTCTATGTATGGTGCCTACGTGACCACACGGTAATACCCAAACTATTCTGAAGCGTTGTTTGCACTGTTTTGTGTTTTTTGTATCTCACACCCTCATAAACCTTTATCGGAAGAGCATCCCTTATCTACGATGGAGCGTTTGATCAGAAGAAAATGTAAAGCTGGTTTTAAATTAAAAGTCACTGAAGCAGCGAAATAAATCGGTAAATGCGCTGCTGCAACAAAATTCGATGTGTCTGAGAAACTGACGCGAGATTGGAGGAGGAAAGAAGATGCAAGTGTCGTATTTCTGAACGGGCATATAAGTCGGGGTGTGATTTTATGATCGATTTTTCGGGTTTCAAGACCCAACTTATAAGTGATGTGAGATTTGCCCGGAGACCACCAGTCGGAAACCACATCTTTATAAAAGTCACACGTTTATTAAACATAAATAAACACAGTCCCAAACACACACAGTGTACTCAGCACTAATCACTCCTGTTTCGGGCTTCTCTCAATGTCCTTGGCCGCCTCTCTCCTCCAGGGGAGCTTTGTCCTACTCCCACTCCCGACTCTGGCTCTCAGACTGTAGGAAGGCGACGCCTTTTAACCCGCCCGGATGTGCTCCAGGTGGCTGATGACGTCCATCCGGCAGCACTTCCTGGTGTGGCGGAAGTGCTGCCCTTTGCACCGGAAGCACTCCGGGCGTCCCTGGCAGGTTCATCCACCATCTTCCCTGGTGTGGCGGAACTGGCAATTCTCCAGGTCCGACGAGGCTTGAGGTGCCCCCTGGCAGAGGCCACGGGTCCCAATGAGTTAAATCTCCTTTACTCTTCTCCCGTGGTCCTCTCCTAGTCCATGGCGGCTGACCCCTCGTGACCCGGATGCTGTTTAAGTCCCTTTCCGGTCCCTCCAGGCATCCCGGCCAGGTAAGAACCCCAGTGATCTGCCACAGTTGAGTATATATGGTAGGTGAACCCTTTAGATAGAAGTGTATTTATGGTGTCACACACATGCGCATGGGAAGCAGCTAAAGGGCCTGAAAGAGAGTAATCACATGCCAGACCATTGGCTGGAGGAGTGCGCTGACTCATTTTCTCACTTTCCTGCAGACCGTTCATGGGAAATTCCGCCTGCAATGATGACGTCACTTCTGGTTCCAGTCCCTTTGATGACATCACTTCCGGTCCCATGGAGGAGGACCCTTCCAGTTCTGGCCCTTTTTGATGACGTCACATCCGGGTCTGAGCCTTTGGAGGAAGATCCTTCCGGTCCCGACCTCTTTGACATCATATCCTGTATTGGCCTTTAAAACAACCAGTTAGTCAGTTCTGTGTTGGACTCTGAATTATGCATATCAGTGTGATAAATTTCCTACATCCATTTGCAGCCAGGGATAATATACGGGTGGCTGCCCCAAACCTTTTTATGACTTCTTGGTCTAATTCTTGTAACAATGGATAAATCTGTCTGCGTATTTATCCAACATCTCAGAATAGGAAAACAAAGTGGCTCATAAATCTCAGAGTGATGTAGATTGGGTTCCACTCTTTGGAGTAGAAGTAGAAGCATTTTACCAGTTTTCAACAGTGCCTTCCATAATGCAAATACACATTTTTCCTTGATTTTCCCCCTCCTCTCCACAATTTAAAATTACAAATCAAACAACTCTGACGAGATTAAAGTATACATTGCAGACCTTCATTTAAGAGGATTTGCATACATTTCGGTCACACAACTTTTTCTACATGGTCCCCTTATTTCAGGGCACCATACTGTTTGGGACATAGCAATGGCCGGTCAGTTACATCCGTTGTCATATTAAGGACTTTGTTGCATATCCCTCACATGCAATGACTACTTGAAGTCTGTGATTCACAGACATCAGCCGGTGCTGAGGATCTTCTCTGATGATGCTCTACCAAGCCTCAAATGCAGCCATCTTCAGCTCCTGCTTGTTTTGTGGTCTTGTCCCCTTAAGTGTTCTCTTCATCATATGGAAGGCCTGCTCAGTTGATTTGAAATAGAGTGACTGGCTTGGCTATCCAAGAATTTTCCAATTTTTACTTTTGAAAAACTCCTGTGTTGCCTCAGTAGTATGTCTGGATCATTGTCTTGTTATAGAATGAAGTGCAGTTCAAAGAGTTTGGAGGCCTTTACTAGAACTTGAGCAGATCAGATGTTTCTGTACACCTACCAACAGCAGTTCCATCATCAATGAAGAGAAGTGTGCCAGGACCTGTGGCAGCCATACATGCCCAATCCCATAACACCCCCAGCACCTGTCTGCTTTTTGATCTCGGGCAGTTCCTTCTCATCACCACACTTTGCTCTTGCCATCTGATGCATATTCATCTTTATCTTGTCTGTCCTCAAGACCTTTTTCCAGAATTCTGCAGTCCTTTTTCTCAAACTGTAATCTGGCCATCCTGTTTCTGTGGCTAAGTAGTGGTCTGCATCTTACAGTTTGCTTCTGTATTTCTGTTCATGAACTCTTCTGCTTGTAGCTCTCTGACATGTCCACATCTCCCTCCTGAAGGTTTTCTGATCTGTCCCACAGGCGTATGGGACTTTTTATTTACCATAGTGAGGATTCTTCTGTCCTCAGCAGTGGAGGTCTTCTTTGGCCTACCAGTCCCTTTGTGATTACTCAGCTCACAGGTGCACTCTTTCTTCTTGATGATATTCCAGACAGTTGATTTTGGTCATCCTAAGGTATTCCCGATGTCTCCAATGGTTCTACCCTTATTTTTCAGCCTCATAATGGCTGCTTTGACTTGACTTTCATTGGCACAGCTCCTGTTCTCAAAGAAGTAGGAATAGGATACTTTGTACAGTAACTACTTCTCATGTCCTACTCTCAGGTAGGACACATTCTTATTCTAGTCAGACTTTTAGAGGAATTCCTGGGAGTAATTCTGTGATGCCTATTAAACATGGGCTCTGATCTTAATCTTATAATACAATAATGAGCAGGCACAGTCTGGATTGACCTCCCTAGCATTAGACTCGAGCGTCACTCAGGCTGTTAAAACAGTGCTGAAAGAATTAACCCCGAGTGTCACTCGGGTAGCTGTATAGATGCATCTTGTGTAAGCATTAGACCTAAGGATTACTTGGACTGTAAAGGTGCTAACAGCATTAGTTCTGAGCCTTTCTCAGGCAACGGTATAGGCATGTGTTATGTCAGGTCATGAGCGTTAACTGATGTCACACACGTGCAAATGGGAAGCAGGTAAAGGGTTTGAAAGAGGGTAATACTATGCTGGACCAAGGAGTTGTGGTTTGGGGGGAGCAGCCATGGATGGTGCAATACCTTCCCCTGGACGGTAGATGGCCACCCCCCTGGGTTGGAGCGGTGCCTCGGTTTCCTGAAGGGCTCCATGGGAATTGGAATTGGGGGCAGCCCTGTTGGGTCCTGCAGGTGTCGCCAGGGGGGGCTGCAGCTGGAACTCCTGAGCCCTTGTGGTCAGTGTTTTCACCACACCCGGAAATGCAGCCGGAACTTGGCAATAAAGCATCTGGAGCACTTCCGGGTGAACTATAAAAGGGGCCAGCAGCCACCACTCGAGGAGCCAGAATCGGGAGGAGGTGGAGGACAAGGTTGCCAGGGAGGAGTGGTGGAGGAAGAGAGAGTGCTTTATTGTGCGTTTGTGCTTGGGACTGTGTACTGCCTGTGGGACACGGGGAAGACGTGCGCCCACAGGTGAAGAAAAAAATAAATCTTTTTGTTTATTTTATGTGTGCCTCCGTGTCCAGTCAGTGTCAGGTCAAGTGCCTATATAGCGCCTTTTTCACAGAGTGCACTGATCCTTTCTTTTTTTCTTCCGCAGAACATCTGCAAGAAATTCAGCCTGTGCTTGATGATGTCACTTCCGGTTCAGGACCCTATGACATAACTTCAGGTTCTGACTGCATTGACATCACTTCCTCTAACCAGCTTTAAAAATGCCATTTTGTGTGTTCTCAGTTCAGTTCAGTTGTGGACTCTGCTCTGTAAAGAGATATTGTTTATTTTTCTCTTTGCTCCCAAATCTTTAAGTATAACAGGGCGGATGCTCCAAACGTTTTTGTGATGTCCTTTGCATCATTTGACACTGGGCAATGGTGTAGACGCCTCTTCTTTTTGTCTCATAATGTCAACTCGTAAGAAACATTTTTCAGCAGCCCAGGTGATGCATGCTGTTGACAGCGATACAAGCAACAATGTTGAAGAGCCTCTCGTGAATCTGTCTTCAGGCAATGAAATTGAAATGGACGGTGAAACTGAAAGTGATTCTGGTGAATCTGAATGTGATGCTCGCGTTTGGGTCTCTGTTGACCCTGCTTCAAATAAATCAGCACCACCTCATTTGGATTTTTTAGGGCAGCTAGGAATAAAAGTGAATGTTGACAGCAACGATTTATTTACTTACTTGAAATTATTTCTTGATGATGACGTGATCGAAAGAATTGTGGTTGAGAACTGTTATGCTGAACAGTAATAATAAAATAATAATAATTCATTACATTTATATAGCGCTTTTCTCAGTACTCAAAGAGCTATCCACACAGGGAGGAACCGGGAAGCGAACCCACAATCTTCCACAGTCTCCCAGCAGCACTACCACTGCGCCACCAGTGTCGGGTAAATGACCGCACACTTAAGTAAGTTTTCCTGTTTAAAGATATACAACAAAAAAGTATATTTTGACAGTACAGTAATCCCTCCTCCATCGCGGGGTTGCGTTCCAGAGCCACCTGCGAAATAAGAAAATCTGCGAAGTAGAAACCATATGTTTATATGGTTATTTTTATATTGTCATGCTTGGGTCACAGATTTGCGCAGAAACACAGGAGGTTGTAGAGAGACAGGAACGTTATTCAAACACTGCAAACAAACATTTGTCTCTTTTTCAAAAGTTTAAACTGTGCTCCATGACAAGACAGAAATGACAGTTTTGTCTCACAATTAAAAGAATGCAAACATATCTTCCTCTTCAAAGGAGTGCGCGTCAGAGAGAGAAAAGCAAACAAATCAATAGGGCTGTTTGGCTTTTAAGTATGCGAAGCACCGCCGGTACAAAGCTGTTGAAGGCGGCAGCTCACACCCCCTCCGTCAGGAGCAGACAAAGAGAGAGAGAGAGAGAGACAGAGAAAAACAAAGTCAAAAATCAATACGTGCCCTTTGAGCTTTTAAGTATGCGAAGCACCGTGCAGCATGTCGCTTCAGGAAGCAGCTGCACACAGAAGGTAGCAACGTGAAGATAATCTTTCAGCATTTTTAGACGAGCGTCCCTATCGTCTAGGTGTGCGAACAGCCCCCCTGCTCACACCCCCCTATGTCAGCGCAAGAGAGAGAGAGAGAAAGTAAGTTGGGTAGCTTCTCAGCCATTTGCTAATAGCTTTCCTTGTATGAAATCAACTGGGCAAACCAACTGAGGAAGCATGTACCAGAAATTAAAAGACCAATTGTCCTCAGAAATCCGCGAACCAGCAAAAAATCCGCGATATATATTTAAATATGCTTACATATAAAATCCGCGATGGAGTGAAGCCGCGAAAGGCGAAGCGCGATATAGCGAGGGATCACTGTATATACAGTATTAGCTTCATCATTATTATGTTTAATATTCATTTTATATTATTATTCCTTATTATTATGTGTATCATTATTTTACTTTTTACACTTCTTTGTGTGTTGCACGTTTTATAGTAGAAAGATGACATTTAGTAAAAATGTAATTTTTCAAGCCAAAAAATGAAATGCTTTTTACGTATATTTTGAGAAAAAACGCAATGCTAAGGATGTTAACTAACAATGTACACATTAATGTATTATTATTGTACATACCGAATACATCATTCAAACACTCACAATATTGGTTGGAAAAAGAATGTGAATCTCTAGGCTGATGACTTCAATAAAAGCTAAATGGAGTCAGGGGTTTGCAAACCTGGAGTCCAATCAATGAAACAAGATTAGAGATATGTTTTAGAGCTTCTTTAACGTATGATAAAAGTTCAAACATTTTGATTTTGCTGCCTACAGGAAGCATCTGCTGAAGTGAAGCCGGCCTTGAAGAAAATATATCTCAAAAAAGCTCTGATCAAGAAGTGTATATTTGAATAAAACTGGAAAGGGTTACAAAGTAATTTCAAAGAATTTAGATATTCACTAGTCCACAGTCAGAATGGAGGTGATTTAGTAAGGTGGCTACTCAACTTAGAAGTGGGCACCCAGCCAAGATGACTCAAAACACACAACTCAGAATTCTCAGTGAAGTAGAAAAGAACACACAAGCAACACCTAAAGGCCTTAAGGAATCATTGAAACAGGTGGACATCTACCGTATGTAAAACACTGAACAGGCATGGTGTCCATGGCAGGCCACCAAGGAGGAAGCTCTCCAAAAAAACATTGCTCCACACTTGAAGTTGGGCAAAGACACATCACAACCCAATTGGGAACATGTTTTGTGGACCCTTAAAGCTAAGGTCGAATTGTTCCATGAAGAATATGCAGAGGTGCATATGGTGTGAAAAGGACATTACATACCAACATGAAAAACCATCCCAATGAAAAAGTACAGTTGGACAACATGATTTGGGTCTGCTTTACTCACCAAGGAGCCTGTATAGTTGACAATCATCACGGGGCAAATGTGTTTTCAGGTTTTTCTAGGTATCCTACAGGATAAGGTCATGGTGGCTGTTCACAAACTGAAGCTCAGTAGAAGTATGGTGATGCAGAACGAAAATAACCCTAAACATTGAATTAATTTAATACAGGATGGCTTCTTAAAAAAAAATCCACCTTTTGGGATGAACTGCTCAGAGCCCAGACGTTAACCCAATAGACATGTTGTGGAATGGCCTTAAGGAACATCCTAAGAATATGGCTGAGTTCAAACAGTCCTGAAACAAAGAATGATCCAAAAGTCCTCCTGAATATAGCGCAGGTCTGATTCGCAGTTATTGAAAGCACTTGTCAGAGATTATTGTAGCCAAAGATGGTTCAACAATTTAGTAAATTCATGGTCTTACTTACTTTAACCGCACCACACTATGAATGTTTGATGGGTACGTTCAATAAAGACATTATAGTTTGGAATTGTTTGTGTGTTACTAGCTTAAGCATATTGTGTTTTCTGCACTTCTGATCATATTTTATGACCAGATAATACAAAAAACTATGTCATTTAAAGGGTTCACATACTTTTACCTGCCACAGTGGCATAGTATCTACCACCATTGATGCCCCGTTTTGTGCTGCTGCCCATCAAATTAGAATCGTTTGGTTCTTACAATCTATCACTATCTACGTATAGTTTGCATATTCTCCCAATGACTCTTTGCTCCTCGATTTAATTAAGTAGGCTCAGGAATGCTACAGACAATATGCTTAACTTACAATGCAGTGGAAGAAGAAAAAGAAAAAAAATGAAATCTCTCGGCCTGTACAGGGAGTCCTAGTGAATTGCTAGGTGCACACCACTAAACTAACTGCTGCTCTATCAGGGACAGGCGGCACATCTCCATGACAACCTTTGCTTGACAATGCTTTCATTTTTGATTTTGAAAGAAAGACCTTTTTTTTGCTACTTTCAACAACAGAAATAGAAGAGAATGCAAATAGTAAAGGTTAACCCACTGACTCCAAAATACTAATGATAGCCCAAAAATAACCTACAAATTAACATCCATTTTTTCTGTTAGTTACTTATTTGACATGCATTTTAAATTTATTTAGAATCTTACAAAATAAGGTGGCATGTCATAGTAAAACAAAAATCATTCATTTATTTGTTGGAATTTCTGATGTGTGCATCATTTCTTGCTGACACAACCCTGTCAATTTAAATAAAGAGATCACGCCTGTTGCATGAATATTTTTATTATGATACTTGAACAGCGGCCCACACATTCAAAATCATAAAAGATCCTAGCTTGCTTTTCATTGCTAAAGCAGATGAGATTTATTTATAACCAACATTTAACCTATGTATAGGCCTAGATATGGATAAATTTAAATATCCAGGATCAGAGGTAGCCCAAGATGGAAAATTCGGTTCAGAAATAATCCTGCACTCTGACCCCGAAAGATCATACAACAAGGCAATTTTCTCTTTGGGATTAATAAAGTATATCAAATCAAACAAAACAATGAAAAAGTATTGTGACCTGCATTTGCTTCCCAGATCCTACCTATATAGAGTTTGTATGTTCTCCTCGTGTCTGCATGGGTTTCCTCCCACAGTCCAAAGACATGCAGGTTAGATAAATTGGCAATGCTAAATTGACTCGTGTGTGTGTGTATGTGTGTATAGTATGTGTGCATGTGTGTGATGGACTGGTACCCTGTCCAGGGTTTGTTCAAGCTTTGTTCCCTATGATAGCTAGAAAATGACATGACTTTCCAGTAAGGTAATTTACTTACACTCAAGTAAATTGATGTCTCACACAATGAAAATTTTGAAAGAGTTACAGAGAAAAGGCTTAGAGAAGTGACCACTAGAAGGGAGGACCAGTTTGGTTTCATGTCTGAGAGATGAACGGCAGAGGCAGTCTTTGCATTGAGACAGCTCTTATAGAAGCATCGAGAAAGACATATGGTGTTTATTGATTTAGAAAAGGCTTAGGATAGAGTGCCATGTCAAGGGGTCTGGAGGTGCATGAGAAAGAAAGGAGAGGAAGTATGTGAAGATTGTCCAGGATATGTATGAGAGAGTGAGAGAGGTTAGGAGCACGTGCTGATACAGTGCATTGCCGCACCAACCACATGACAAACCAACTCAGGATCCCAGATTAGGACCTGAGTGCAGCCATGCAATGGGTGACACCTCAGCACCACACTAGTTCAGATGGAATGGAACCAATGTGAGTTTTTTTATGGTGGCTAGAGTACCAAATCTGCCACCAATCCCAAGGTTTTTCCCTGCAGGTTGGATGCAGATAAACGTTATACCCAGAATGGAGCAATTGCAGGTTAAGGGCCTTGCCCAGCGGCCCAATGAAGTAGAGTCACTTTTGGCGATTATGGGATTAGAACCGGCAACCTTCTGATTGCCAGTGCAGATCCCTAGCCTCAGAGCTACCACTCCGCCATATGTACGAGAGAGTGAGGTGTCAGGATAAAAGAGCAGTGATGGGATAACAGACAAGATCCCAGTTCAAGTAGGTCGGCACCAGGGGTCTTCTTGAAGTCCTTACCTCACTGATCTGGTTGTGGATGGGTTGGGTGATGGGCTAAAAGACCAATCCCCAGTGCAGACTTTTTGATGATGACATTGTGTTGTGTAACACCAGAAAGAAGGAACTGGAGAGGAAGTTGGAAGAATGGAGAAGGCCTTTGAAAGACAGAGGGTTGAAGAAAAAAAGGAAGAAGAAGACAGAATATATGAGGTTTAATGATGATCAGGATGCAGAAGTTAGCCTACAGGGAGAGCTATTGAAAAGAGTGGATAAATTCAAATATATGTGATTAGTGGTAGCCTGAGATGGAGAATTGGATGCAGAGAGTGCATTGTGGATGGAACAATTGGAAGAAGGTATTGGGAGAATTAAGGCAAAGGTTAAATGTAAGGTCTTTATATTAGTGATAAGAGCAACAATGAGGTATGACGCTGAGACATGGAGAATAAAGGGGACACAGGAGAAGACTTTAGATGTGGCCAAAATGAGAATGTTGAGATGAATGTGTAGGGTTACACAAAAGGAAAGAATAAGAAATGAGACAACCAAAAGTACAACAAAAGTGGGAGTGATATCGAAGAAAGTACAGGAATGTCGGTTGAAGTGGTAGGGTCACGTGATGAGGTGAGACAATGAATATGTGGGCAAAAGAGTGATAGGAATGGAAGTACAGGGGAACAGATAGTAAGGGAGGCCAAAGTGGATGTGGATGGATAAAGTAAAAGAAGATCTGAAGGAAAAGTGTCTGACTGAGGAGGAGGTAGAGGACCAATCTGTATGGGAGGAGGGTCAAGCACACCGACCCCATATAGAAGTGGAAAAAGGCGAAGAAAAAAGAAGACAGGCCCAGGATTCATCTCCTAGTATGTATTTTATATTGGCTGGGCAGTTTTTAACCATGTCTGTAAAAGCAGAGGCACCGATTAACCTCAGAACCTGGTTACTCGTTTCGTCATTTCCTCTTGTCCCTGTTTACTGCTCCCCTATGTAAATTTAAACTAATGTAATGTAACGGATGAAAAGTATCTAATGTGTTAGGCAAGAATTTCCTATAGAAAAAAAAATGTATGGATTAAATAATTGCATTATTTGTGCAGTTTAGATGGGTTGATGTGGCTAAACTAGCCCTGGTGTATATGTACTGTATGTGTCTGTGTGTTTATCGTGCAATGAACAGGCCCCCATTCAGGGAGTGCTCCTGCCTTGCACCCTATGCTTGCTGGGATAGACCTGAGCTTCCACCCAACCCTGCTTAGGATAATGCAGGTTTAGAAAATGAATGGATATATGGATGGATGGGACGTATAATTCTATTGCCTAGATAACTATTACTGGGACTACCCATACTTTAAGGCAATGTTTCAAAAATCTTTAAACCCTTCTGTTGTGTAGAGTATAAAAATAGTAACAAAGGATAATAAGAATCAGGAACAAAGATGTAGTCGAGAGGCAAGTAAGGATTATAATTGGAATGCTATAGAGTGAACCTTCGTTTATCACAGTTAACCCGTTCCAGACTCTACCGTGATAAATGAATTTTCGCGCAGTAGGATTCTTTATTTATAAATCGAATATTTTCACAGTTAGAGTATAGAAAACCTGTTTACGACCTTCTAAATACGTTTTTAACATTATTAGAGCCCTCTAGACATGAAATAACACCTTTTAGTCACCATTACACTCGTATTACCCAATATATTAGACAAAATAAGACATATTAGACATTACAAATATCATATTATTACTAGGCTCGCACGCCTTTTAAGGCAACCGACTTTTATCTTCAATTTGTGTGAACTCCATGTGTACATCAGGCATGTAAATGTAGGGAATGAGAACATCAAAGTGCCCATCTCCCGAACACCTAAGTTATTTTATCCCCTCAAGTGCCTGTCCAAAGTCGTACAATGTCAGCCCGAATCTGTACCGCTAAAGACGGAGTTTCATGCACTAAATAAGCTATAGATGAGAATAAGCAAGCACCATCTCCCCTGATATTTACTACGCGGTGAGGCAATTGTACTCCATCAACATTAATTATTTCCAGAGACATAATTTTGTCTATTTTTCCAGCGCATCACGCACAAAAGCAAGGGAACGATGGGAGCACCAGAACTCTGCTCACATCGCGTCGCTTTGTACCGCAAGCTGCAAGTAGTAAGTCTGTGATAAGCGGAATACCGCTACGCTTTGCACTCACGGGACAGAAGGACAATCCCGACCGCTTTTATATAGTAAATTATTGTACTGTACATTTAATTACACACACACACAGTTCTTACACACAACCACTAACCTATGAAGGCACGACCTCAGTAGGAGAGTCTTCAGGTGGTGCAGTATCTTCAGCAGGTGCGTCGTTGTCTTCTTCCGCTGAAGGAGTACTAGGAGTAGGCAGTGGCTGTCTGGGTGTGCGGCTGAAGAACATCTTGATAGGCAGTTGCTGGCGCTGTCTTTTCATATGCGTGAGGAGGCTTTTGTAGGGTATTGCCATCTTTGATCATATCCAAGAGTTTCACCTTCTCCTGGATGGTAAGCATCTTCCTCCGGCGCTTAGTTTTATTGTCAGAAGGCTTAGAAAAAGCAGCACGTTTAGGAGCCATTGTGGGGCTTAGATAAAAGTTCTCAGAAAGCACATGTGTAGTGACGTAAGCGTGCATGAAAAAAAATCGCGATAGAGTGAAGCCGCGAAAGTCGAAGCGTGATATAGCGAGGGATCACTGTAATACAAGCATGAAAACTCTTAAATGAGAACCAATAATCAGAGTCAGAAGGACATGCCAAAAATGAATTAACAAGAAGACCAAGAACAATACTAAAAAGAATCACCTGAGAAATGTTTTCATCCACAATATTAGATAAACGCGACACCAAAGCAGAGCCAGTAGTATGTCGTCAGTTTCTTTCATGTGAATCCTGAAAGCCATAACGACTGATTGAGATCATTTATGTCAGGTTCAATGCCCACTGTGGGCTGGGTGGTCTCTTGGCTTTGGAACCCCTGGAGATTTTTTTTTTTTTATTTGTTTCTTTCTGTCCTCCTGGCCATCTGACCTTCCTTTGTTCTTTGCTACTTCATATTGCCTAATCTTATTTTTGTTTCATATAAACGTTTCTTTCTCCATCTTCTAAAGCACTTTAAGCTACACCATTTGTAAGAACATGTGCTATAAAAATAAATGTTATTTTTGTTGTTGTAGTTGATGGGGACATGAGCTCTGCACACCGATGGGGAGGTTGTACAAGTATAATAATAATGTTCATGTTATGTACACAAATGGCCACGGCTTGCTTTTGTGGAGGTGTGTGCACTCCAGGCACGGATCCCCACCTGAGTTTTAGAATATGATAATAATAAGTGGGAGCCATTAATAAAAGTTAATCCCCAGTCATTGAACTTTGAAAATACTGAGTGAGTGCCATTTTTGAAAGTAAAAGTAAAAGGGGCACACACTCCTTAAAGTCTGTGATATATGCACAAAGGGGTGCCATTTGTGCGATTGTAGAGGTGCATGCTCTGGACACCGAGGGGGAACACCCCCCCCCCCCCCAAGTCTAATAATACCAACTACTCACTATGGACAACAAGGAATGACATACGTCAACCCCACCCAGGGTTTCAAATGGGCTTCTTGCTGGCACTGGAACAAAGTAACAACCTTCTTCCTCATTGCTCTAATGACATTGGGAACCACTCATATCTGGATCCTTATTAAGGTAACAGGAGGCTGCCAAAAAACAAGATGGAAAAATAAAGATATAAAATTGGTAAAGATAAGTGCAAATAACCAATAGTTGTAATTTTCAGAATTTGAAGAATCAAAAACGCTACAAGGGTGAGAAATCAGTAAGAAAACTGCACAGAGAAGGCTACTGTAAATTACATTTTGAACAATATCATTACAGCTTCTTGTGGAGTTTCGTCAGCAGCTACCTGAAGTGGTGCTACACCAGCGTGAAAAGCTGCATGTAAAGATTTATGCACTCGCAGGGCAAGATGAACGCAATTCACTCAATCGTCTTCACTGATGTTGTTTAATTTATTGTAATTTCAACATGCAAAGGACGACGTGGTCATCGGAGGTCCTGCTAATTCTCCTTTGTTGGCTAAATACTGAAATCTTACTCTGGTAGTACAGAATGCACAACTTAAATATAGTGAATGCCATTACTGTGCCTGAAGGCAACAAATCGGCACTCATCGCTAAAAGGACAAGTACGAATGGATTGGGAGATCAAAGGGAAAGACAAGATGGAGAATCAGACAACAAAGCTAATGTCAAAAAAAATAACAGATCAAATGTCTTGCCTAAATGAAAACAAAAATCAAGGTAAAAGCACAAATCAAAAGGTTCTAAAAGCCAAAAAAAATCAAAGTGTCAAAATAACCGTGACGAGTAAAAGTTGTTTTATTTTAACTCAATGCTAGGATACACCACCAATGTTTATAGCTGTGGGCCTCTCAGTGAAACACCAGAAAATGTCAATCATGTTATAGGAGTTATAGCACCAGCGATAAACAAAAACAGCAAGCAAACAAAATGGTGAAGGAGCAGGAGAGGAGAGGTTGGGAGTATGTACTTATAGCGCATTGTCACACCCACCACACCAACAAACTCCTGGACAGGGGCCCGAGTGCAGCTGGTGACACCTCAGTACCACACTGGAACAGTGTGAGATGTTTTATAATGGAGAGGTCGGGTCAGGTCAGGTTAGGGAGCATGCACTGGTACAGCGTGTTGCCGCACCCACCACATGACAAAACAGCTTGGGATCCCGGTTGGCAAACCCCCTGCTGTGATGTGAGATTTTGCATATAAGTTGATAAATATTTTCCATCCATCCATCCATTTTCCAACCCGCTGAATCCGAACACAGGGTCATGGGGGTCTGCTGGAGCCAATCCCAGGGCACAAGGCAGGAACCAATCCTGGGCAGGGTGCCAACCCACCGCAGGACACACACACAAACACACCCACACACCAAGCACACACTAGGGCCAATTTAGAATCGCCAATCCACCTAACCTGCATGTCTTTGGACTGTGGGAGGAAACCGGAGCGCCCGGAGGACACCCACGCAGACACGGGGAGAACATGCAAACTCCACGCAGGGAGGACCCGGGAATCGAACCCAGGTCCCCAGGTGTCCCAACTGCGAGGCAGCAGCGCTACCCACTGCGCCACCGTGCCGCCCCTGATAAATATTTTGTATATCTTTATTTGTAATTTAGGCAAAACTTAGTCAGGAAAGTGAATTTTACGACAGAGTTGCTGGGAAGTCCTTGAAACAAATGTTTCTCTGCTAAAGACTCTCAACTCCCTGTGACGATGCAGGTTCGACTCCATGCTCCCACCTTCTGTCCGGGAGCCCTTGAACCCAACACCGTCGGTAATGTCACCGATGAGCTCGCAGTGAGGCACAACAATGGATCAAGGGGATGGTGTACAAAAGTGCCAAGTGCTTTTATTTAAACAACAATCAAAAAGAAACAATGTCCAAATAAATAGTGCAGTGATTCAAAATGTCATTAAATAAATAATCCATAAAAACAGAAGTGAAAAGTGGAGGTTAAAATCAATAAATAGAAAAACAACCAATCCTTTAAAACGAGGTTAAAACACAATGCAGGAAGCAATCTTTTAAAACCAAAACACAAAGCCCGGTGTCTTCTTTTTACCTGGCGGCTCCCCTGCTTCTCCCGTCTGGGCTTCTCAACAGGGGAGTCGCCCTACATGCAGCTGACCTTCTCTCTACCTGCTTCAGCTGATCGGATCGCCTCACCGACCCCTGGTTCCGGTAGGCTCCTCCAGACAGCGACTTGGGTTCCACAGTGACCAGGGCGCCCACAGTGGGGAATACACACCCCAAGTCCCGACTCCCGTTGCCTTGCGCGGAGAGTCATTCGCCTTCCGGTCACTCCTGCTCTTCAAAATACGACCACTACGACTACTCCCCTGGTGTCGGCCCAACACCCAGGCTCCCTGTTCAGCTGCACGCGAGTCTACACTCGCTCCCTCGCTCTCCCACACCGGCTTTCTCTCTCTCTCCACTGCTTCCTGTTTTCTACCTTCTGCAGCCTCCATTTCTTTCTTTCCTTTTTTCTCCCCCTTTAGCCGACTTGCGTTTCTATTTATGAACCGAACGTGGTAGTCACGGCAATCAGCAGCTCCTGCGAACAATTACGGATGTGGACCGCTTCTCACCTGTGCACTTAGGTGAGAAACGCCCACACCACGAACTCCTCAGGAACCGCTTCGGCCACACACCACCACGCTCTCTCGCTAAGCCGCGAGTACGGTGCTTATTTATTAAAACTGGCCTTATTAATGGGAGCTGTGGACCCACTATACCACGCTTCCACACAAAGCCAGGCTGCCGAACTGCCAAGCTTTACCTTAACATATGGTTTTGGGGGAAGGAAGGTGTTAAGATGTTCTTTGCCCCATTGGTCTGAAATATGGCTGTTTGGGACTGGCTTGTATCAGAAGCCTTTAAGTACTATGATGCCCTATTGGCTCTAGGGGTTGGACAGAGAATCTATAAATTTGCTCACTCCCTCACTCTCTCTCTCTTACCAACTGATGAAGGAGCAGCTCACACACACCATGAACTGAAAAGGGCAACACAATGAAGAGCACAGCTCGGCAGCCATATTGAGACAGGCACGCGGCCTGTTCTGAAGAAAGCTGACCACCAATGATGCCTTAACTAGAGACATTTTAAGTAACTAACAAGTCTGTGTGCCGCCTGAAACTACACATCAGCATTTTATCAGGTTGTAGGGTTGCCAATATTCAAACGTACTTTGCTTATTGTTATTATTTAGAAATATTACCAATAATACATTGTTTAAATTGTAACTTAACTCCTGCTTGTCTTTTACTACACCTAATTGCCTGATGTTATAGATATAGAAGGGAAGGTGAGGAGAAGTTATAAAGTACAATACCTTATAAACAGTGGTAAGTCTGTGAGATTTGAAGCATTCTGACAAAGGCTATATATTAATAATAAAATAGGGGAAAGGAGAGCAATATATTACTCTACCAAAACAAAACACCCCCCCAGGCAGACACTTGGTCCAGTCCCACCATTCGGAAATGACCCTCTATTAATCTATTAAGATCTCAAGATGCCGGTCTGCTTATGATTCCAAGGATTAATAAAATAACAGTGGGAGGTCGAGCTTCTAGTTACAAGGCCCCTAAACTGTGGAGTGGTCTGCCTGCTACTATAAGAGATGCCCCCTCGGTCTCAGCTTTCATATCAGTTTAGCACTTCAGTTTAGCACACCCTGACTAGAGCTGCTGATTAACTGTACAGACTGCATCTCTTTTGCTAGTCATTAGCACTAAAACATAAGTAACATGAATGTTATAATTTGTTACTAACCCTCACCTATTCTGTTTCTCTTCTCGGTACTCAAATGTGGCACTTGGTGCCACGGCCCACCTGCCAAGTTGTTTTGCCTGACTAAGGTAAAGTCATCCCTGATGGAGGATCACAGAAATTGTGGGGTAGAGTGCTACTTTCATCAGATTGGCTGGCCCAGTGCTGTCTCAGCTGTGGAATGGCCAAATGGGGGAGGCAGCTTGATGGCCGAGGTCTTCAGGATTCTAAACAAATACGAATTGTATTCTGTGATATCATCTACTGTTAAATTATGCTCCATATGTCTAAAATTTTTATTTTTATGCTGTATTGAGGATTTGTTCTCTTCTGTGTATTGTGTTGTATTGACCCCCTTCTTTTGACACCCACTGCATGCCCAACCTACCTGGAAAGGGGTCTCTATTTGAACTGCCTTTCCTAAGGTTTCTTCCATTTTTTTCCCTACAAGGATTTTTTTGGGAGTTTTTCCTCGTCTTCTTAGAGAGTCAAAGTTGGGGGGCTGTCAAGAGGCAATGCCTGTTAAAGCCCATTGCGGCACTTCATATGTGATTTTGGGCTATACAAAAATAAATTGCATTGTATTGTATTGTATCTGCCTGAGCCAGGTGTTACGTGGGCAATCTCCTTGGCCTCGTCCAGCCACACGGGTCCCCAATAATGAGGATCTTACGAGCTGGAGAATCGCGTCACATGTCCGTAGTGCTGTAATTGACGCTTCCTCACAATGCAGGTAATGTGCCTCATATGGGACCAGCGGTACCCAAGGATTCTCCGGAGAGACACAATACTGAAGGAGTCCAGTCTTCATCTCAGGTGACTTGATAGCCTCCATGTCTCGCAACCATATTGCAAAACAGGAAGCACCAGGACTCTAAAGACTTGGACCCCCGTCCTTTTGCAGAGATATCGGGGGCGCCACACACCCCTTTTCCAGCAACCTCAAAACCTCACCATGCTCTCCCAATCCATCTACTGACTTCATAGGAAGACAGTGGAGAAATCATAATAAGTTCAAAATGGCATTGTGGTAATTTGAAAAAAACTGCAAACAAATACTACAGACATAGATCATGACAGCCATCACGTAGGAAATCCATCCATCCATTTTCCAACCCGCTGAATCCGAACACAGTTTCACGGGGGTTACCTTCTTCTGAATGTTTATTTCAGCATTTCTTGCAAACCAATTAATGCATACTGAGTGATTTATAAGAACATAACATGTTTTTCAAATTTATTTAAAGGAATCCCCTACAATTTTGATTTTGAGGTTTTCAAAGAGAATGAAGAGTTAGTAGGGCAGCATGGAGGCACAGTGGGTAGCACTGCTGCCTCGCAGTAAGGAGACCTGAGTTCGCTTCCCGGGTCCTCCATGCGTGGAGTTTGCGTGTTCTCCCTGTGTCTGCGTGGGTTTCCTCTGGGTGCTCGGGTTTCCACCCACAGTCCGATGACATGCAGCTTAGGTGCATTGGCGATTCTAAATTGTCCCCAGTAGGTGTGTGTGTGTGTGCGCGCCCTGCGGTGGGCTGGTACCCTGTCCGGGGTTTGTTTCCTGTCTTGCGCCCTGTGTTGGCTGGGATTGGCTCCAGCAGACCCCCGTGACCCTGTAGTTAGGATATAGTGGGATGGATAATGAATGGATGAAGAGTTAGTAGGAGGTCCTGAACACCCTCCAGGAACCCTTGTACTTTGTGTATAGCACCATATTAGAACATTAAAACAATCTAGAGGAGAACAGACCATTCAGCCCAACAAAGCTCACCAGTCCTATCCACTTAATTCTTCTAAAAAAACATCAAGTTCAGTTTTGAAAGTCCACAAAGTCCTCCTGTCTACCACACTACTTGGTCACTTATTGTATTCCATGTGTCTGTGGTTCTCTGTATGAAGAAAAACCTCCTAATTTTTATGAATTAAAATTTACCCTTCACAAGTTTTCAACTGTGTCCCTGTGTTCTTGATGAACTCATTTTAAAGTCACCATCTCAATCCACTGGACTAATTCCCTTCATAATTTTAAACACTTCAGTCAGGTCTCCTCTTGATCTCCTTTAAAGGCTCAGCTCTTTTAATCTTTCCTCATAACTCATCCCTTGTAGCCCTGGAATCAGCCTAGTTGCTCCTCTCCGGACTTTTTCTAGTGCTGTTATGTCCTTTTTGTTGCCAGGAGACCAAAACTGCACACAGGACTCCAGATGAGGCCTCACCAGTGTGTTAAAAAGCTTCAGCAGAACCTCCTGTGACTTGTACTCCACACATCAAGGCGCTATATAACCTGACATTCTGTTGGCCTTCTTAATGTCTTCTGAACACTGTCAGGAAGTTGATAGTGACAAGTCCACTACGACTCCTAAATCCTTCTCATAAGGCGTACTTTCGATTTTCAGACCCCCTATTATGTATTCAAACATAATATTTTTACTTCCTACATGTAATACTTTACATTTACAGACATTAATTTTAATCATTCACAAATCTGCCTGAGCCGGTCTGCTGTCCAAGTCCCTCTGTGATGATTCAACAGGTTCTCAATTATCTGCCAATCCACCTATCTTGGTATCATTGGCAAACTTAACCAGCTCTGAACGAACCCCTTCACATGTTTATTTTAACGCTAATGTTCTTCCTGGCGGCACGGTGGCGCAGTGGGTAGCGCTGCTGCCTCGCAGTTGGGTGATCTGGGGACCTGGGTTCGCTTCCCGGGTCCTCCCTGTGTGGAGTTTGCATGTTCTCCCATTGTCTGCATGGGTTTCCTCCGGGCGCTCCGGTTTCCTCCCACAGTCCAAAGACATACCGGTTAGGTGGATTGGCGATTTTAAATTGGCCCTAGTGTGTGCTTGGTGTGTGGGTGTGTTTGTGTGTGTCCTGCGGTGGGTTGGCACCCTGCCCAGGATTGTTTCCTGCCTTGTGCCCTGTGTTGGCTGGGATTGGCTCCAGCAGACCCCCGTGACCCTGTGTTCGGATTCAGCGGGTTAGAAAATGGATGGATGGATGTTCTTCCTCATATACACAATACATTTTTAGCTTGTATTTACAAAAAAAAAATATATATATATATATATATATATATATTGTGGTACCCGGATGGGGGTGGTACCCAGCCGGGACGCCCGAGAAGATTGGAGGAGGGCTTGTGCCTCCTCCAGACCTCGAGGGGGCGACCCTGTAGGGGCCTGTGGTCACCGCCAGGGGGACGCCAATACCTGGAGGAACCTGGACCGCAGCACTTCCGCCACACCAGGAAGTGCTGGGGGGAAGAGGAACAGGGACACCCGGGTGCTTCCGGGGAGAAAGCCGGCACTTCCGCCACACTGGGGCGTGTCGGTGAGAGATTGCCGGGAACACACCTGGAGCACATCAGGGTGCTTATTTAAAGGGGCCGCCTCCCTTCAGAGATGGACTTGAGTCGGGTGGAAGAGTGGACAAGGTTTCTGGAGGAGAGAAGGAGGTGGTCTGAAGGGAGAGAGAGAGAGAGAGAAGGCATTGTGTTGGCCTGGACTGAGGGGTATTGGGGCTTGTGTGAGTAGTGATGGATTGTATCATGGAAACCCTAAATAAACGTGTGTGGGGTAATATAAACGTGTCTGCCTGTCTGTGTCCGGGTCATATTCCACAATATATATATATATATATATATATATATATATATATATATATATATATATGTTCTTAAATGTATTTTATTGCAGGATTTTTCTTGCAGGGCGGTACGGTGGTGCAGTGGGTAGCGCTTCTGCCTCGCAGTTGGGAGACCTGGGGACCTGGGTTCGCTTCCCGGGTCCTCCCTGCATGGAGTTTGCATGTTCTCCCCGTGTCTGCGTGGGTTTCCTCCGGGCGCTCCAGTTTCCTCCCACAGTCCAAAAACATGCAGGTTAGGTGGATTGGCGATTCTAAATTGGCCCTAGTGTGTGCTTGGTGTGTTTGTGTGTGTCCTGCGGTGGGTTGGCACCCTGCCCAGGATTTTTTCCTGCCTTGTGCCCTGTGTTGGCTGGGATTGGCTCCAGCAGACCCCGTGACCCTGTGTTCGGATTCAGCGGGTTGGAAAATGGATGGATGGATTTTTCTTGCAAGGTTGGAGTTAACATCTGATAAAATAAAGATCAGAAGGAGAAAGGCAGCAGGATATAACGAAATGATGTATAAAACACAAAAAAAGATCATATTAGTGTTAAATTTTAGCAAAAGGCAGAAAAGTTAAATAAAAAGAGAGAAGCATCAGAATTAGAGATAACTCTTCTCATGCCTCATTCAAACACATAATACAGACATAGTATATACAACATACAAGATATTACAAAACAAAACCAGGAAATAGCATACAATAAGAAGCCACATTTACATGACTGAGTTGATTCAGCATTATGAGCCCAAATCCCCAGAGGTCTGCAGTCAGAAGTATCCAAAGCAGTCAGGCATGTCCATCACACAATGGCACACGGTGAAGCATCCTGCTTTCTTTTTTATGCTCTGTTGGCATGCCGGCCCCATGGTATCATTGTGATGCACTGGATTCAGACAGAATCTTTCACTAATTTCCTCTACAGGTGGGCTGAAGCTGTGTGATCAGATCCCACTGAGGAGAAAGTCAGAGCTGTTGCTGGGATTCAAATCAGAAGCTCCCACAATAAATGAAAACAGAAAGTGCTTACCCAGTCGAGCTAAATAGATATTAGTATGCATAGTGTGAAAAGATGAGCCTAAGGTTCTTATATTATCACAATGGATTGTGAATAACAGTCAGTCATTCTCCAACCCGCTATATCCTAACACAGGGTCACAGGGGTCTGCTGGAGCCAATCCCAGGCAACACAGGATGCAAGGCAGGAACAAACCCCAGGCAGGGCGCCAACCCACCGCAGGACACACACACACTCACACACTAGGGACAATTTAGGTTCTCCAATGCACCTAACCTGTATGTCTTTGGACTGTGGGAGGAAACCCACGCAGACACGGGGAGAACATGCAAACTCCACGCAAGGAGAACCCAGGAAGCGAACCTAGGTCTCCTAACTGCGAGGCAGCAGCAATACCACTGCACTACTGTGCCACCCATTCTGAATAACAGGTTTATTCAATTTAATATTACCTACTGCATATTGTTTTGGTACCCAGCATTGTTAAAACTGACAATCTTAAATTTTTTTTTATTTCCACTTAATAAGCCATCACTGTGAATTTGTGGAAAGTGCGGTTTCAAATTTCAGGTTTTGCAGTACAGTGTTTGTGACTTTTAATCCAAACGTGTATTAAATCTTAGAATTTTTTTCTCTGTAAACAGTTATTTCCTCTTAGTGAGAGATCACAGTGAAGTGGTGTAAACTGTGATTTAAAATTTCAATAACGTGAAAAGCAAAAAATAAAAATCATTACTCTACATTACAGATGCAGCTTCCGAGTGAGTCCTAAGCCAAACATATTTGTCATTTTTTCTGTGTCATTTCATTTATTATATGCACTGGGACATTTTGAAACAAGTCTTAAACCATACGTTTAAAAAAAAAAAAAAAAAAGCTAAAAGTTCGATTTATCTCCGGTGGCACTTGATTTATTTTGTCTTTCCTCTGCTACAGAATAAATAACTCTTCCACTCATAAACATGCCGAGATACAATTGGACAGAAGGGTATGCTGGGGTTCCATATTTTTGTATCATTTCAGTCATGGTCTGGGCCTAATTAGTTTAAAAGGCACATCCCCGAGGAATAAAGCTGAAAAGCCTAAGTAAATACACAAGCTTTTACAACCAGCACTTTGATTTAAAGTCGCATCTAACCTCTTTACTTTGTGTCAAAAAAAGGGAAACTCTACAGATTTATTTTTACTCAAATCCCTAGGGTCTGTCTAATCTATTCCTTTTAGTCATATATTTGTGAAACACTACAATAAGTAAGAGGATTGCATAGTCTGTTGACAGGTACAGTACAGTCTCGTGTCAATAAGTGAAAGGACAGACGCTAAGTTAATAAAACAAAAGAAAAGAAGAACCAATTAACAAATGCCTTGGTCCTTAGCCATGGTGCGAACACCATGTCTGATACATTTAAGGGTAAAATACACTCCAAACGAGAAAAATACATAATGTATTGTAGAAGAAGCCTGGAAACATCAAACATGCTTACTGTTTAACTAACAAGGGCTTTTGTGGTGCTATTTAAAAAAAAAATCCGTAGCATACAACCTCAAACCTCTAATCTGAATCTTTCTATTTTGTGAACCCACTATTTCTTTTACAGGGCCAGGAGAAAGCTGGAGGTTATCTTATAATTCAATGGAGGTCCCTGAAACCTGACAGAATGACAGTCCATTGCAGAGCACACGCTCAGTCTGACTGGTACTGGCACTGAATGTGGGATAAAACAGGAGTACCTGGAGAAAACCCCCACTGGTACTGGGAGAACATTGCAGCATCACACCAATGGAGACTAGAATGGGCCATGATGGCTATGTTAATCTACAGGCGGAGTGGTGGCTCTGAGGCTAGGGATCTGCACTGGCAATCGGAAGGTTGCTGGTTCGAATCCCATAAATGCCAATAGGGACTCTGCTCTGTTGGGCCCTTGAGCAAGACCCTTAACCTGCAATTGCTGAACGCTTTGAGTAGTGAGAAAAGCGCTATATAAATGCAAAGTATTATTATTAAATACTCTCTTTTTAATAACTCTAGGAATGTTACTATATAAATAGAGGCTGTACACATTTTTCCAAAATTGCTAATTAACTAATTTTGATCAGCTCCATGCATAGGACTAAAAACATTTTGTAATTGTCTGAATTGTTATAGACTTGGGGTTCCCACAGAAAATCTTTAACGATCCTAGGGAAGCACCGAAATGCCACACAATACAATGTAATACAATTTATTTTTGTATAGCCCAAAATTACACAAGAAGTGCCACTATGGGCTTTAACAGGCCCTGCCTTTTGACAGCCCCCCAGCCTTGACTCTCTAAGAAGATGAGGAATATTTCCCCTTTTAGGGAAAAATTAGTAAGAAACCTTGGGAAAGGCAGTTCAAAGAGAGACCCCTTTCCTGGTAGGTTGGGTATGCAGTGGGTGTCAAAAAAGGGGGTAAATACAATACAATACACAGAATAGAACACAAGTAATCCTCAATACAGTACAATAGTGCAATAGAAATATTACAAGTACAGAGCAAAATTCAACAGTAGATGATATCACATAATATAATTTAGATTTGTTCAGAGTCCTAGAGACCTTGGCCATCAGTCTGCCTCCCCCTATTGGCCACTCCACAGCTGAGTCAGTGCTGGGCCAGCCAATCTGATGAAATGTCCCCTCTACCTAATAATTCCTGTGATCCTCCATCGGAGATGACTTCACCTTCGACAGGCAAAACAACTTGGCAGATGGGCAGTGGCACCAAGTGCCACATCTGAGTACCGAGAAGAGAAACAGAATAGGTGAGGGTTAGTAATAAATTATAACTATCATGTTACTTATGTTTTAGTGCTAATGACTAACAACAGAGATGCAGTCTGTACAGTTAATCAGCAGCTCTAGTCAGGGTGTGCTAAACTGAAGTTGGGAGTCTTCAGCTGGGATTTAAAAGCTGAGACCGAAGGGGCATCTCTTATAGTAGCTGGCAGACCATTCCACAGTTTAGGGGCCCTGTAACTAAAAGCTCGACCTCCCACTGTTATTTAATTAATCCTTGGGATCATAAGCAGACCGGCATTTTAAGATCTTAATGTGCATTCTACTTTGTAAGTCATGATAAGTTCAGACATGTAATCCAGGCCTTGGCCATTTAAGGCTTTATATGTTAAAAGAAGAATTTTGAAATCTGCCCTAAACTTAACTGGAAGCCAGTGTAGGGATTTAAGAACTGGAGTTATGTGTTGATACCAGTTCCCTTGTGGGTCAGCAGTACGTAGCACAACACCATCATGGCACATGTGTTAGAAAAACAACTGTTTAAGTAACTCTAAGAGAATGTATGACTATTCATTATTTAGAGTAATAATTCACTAATATCCGTTAGCTCCATTCATGACACTGTCTCTGTGCATTCCTTTCTTGAATTTGTTCTTTCCAAAATGGGTAGAAGGAGAGAATCAATATGTTGTATCAATATGTTGAATAATAGTCTGCATGTTCAGACTATTCCTTTATTTTGCTCCAGAAGATGGAGGGGTAAGGATGATTTGCTTTAAATTTTGAAATCTACTTAGTTACATACAGACAATGTTGTGTTTGCAGTTAAAGTTCATCACTAAATGTTCTATTATAGCATCTGTCTTGATAGATAGATAGATAGATAGATAGATAGATAGATAGATAGATAGATAGATAGATAGATAGATAGATAGATAGATAGATAGATAGATAGATAGATAGATAGATAGATAGATAGATAGATAGATAGATAGATAGATAGATAGATAGATAGATAGATAGATAGATAGATAGGACTTTATTTGTCCACAGGGGAAATTTGCTTTTTAAGGGAGCTCTTTAAATACATAAATACATAAATATAATACATCTGCTGTACACATCAGAATGATTAAAAAGAAAGAAAAAATAAATAAATACAGATAAATTTCTGAATGGGCATCCCCATCCCAGTGAGTTATTGTACAGGCGTATTGATGTTGGTATAAAGGAGCCCCTTTCTTGTTTCTTGGCCCACTTCTGTTGAATGATTTGTTGGCTGAAAGTCCTCAGTGTTGTTGTGTCATATAGAGGACGTGCAGCATTTATAATTCTTTACATTTATATAGCGCTTTTCTCACTACTCAAAGCACTCTCCACACAGGGAGGACCCGGGAAGCGACCCCACAATCTCCTTACTGCAAAGCAGCAGCACTACCACTGCGCCACCTGTGAGCATTATTCATAACTCAGTTTTGATTTAATTCCCTGCTTTGCTACGACATCCAGGGGTTCCAGAGTGTGTCCTATAACTGAGCCTGCCCTTTTAATCAGCTGGTTCTTTTGGTGGTCCTCTCTTGAAATGATGTTACTGGTCCAGTACACCATAGAATAGAAAATCCCACTAACCATCACAGAATTGTATAAGATGTGAAGGATGTTACTTCTATAGTTTCTCTGTGTTCCTGAGACCAATCATTAATGTGGACTCCCAAGTACCTTTACATCCACTCCTTGACAAGTGGCCGGACATGGAGACTTTTTGGTGCGGTGAAACTCAATAAGCAGTTCTTTTGTGTTGCTGATGTTTAGTTGCTGACCATTCTCTTTGCACCAAGAAATAAAGTTCTCCACCTTGTTCCTCTCCTCTGTCTCATACCTCTTATCAGTACACCCCATAAGTGAAGAATCGTCTGACAGTTTCTGCAAGTGACATGACCTGGTGTTATCTGTACGGTCTATTTATAAAATACACAGGAAGGCACTGTATGACGGTAATACTAGTCAAATGTGTCTCTAAAAGAGTGAACCCTGCCTAGAGTTCAATACATCTATGAGACGAGACTCAGGTTCGCATCACCTATTTGAGAAGCTGGCTGGTGTAATACCTGGGGAACAACATTACTTTAGTGCAAGAGACAAGTGGGTGGGTTCTCACGTTGTAATGGACTCTCTTGATTTTTTCCTTACTATAGGAGAGACAATACCATCCATCAGATGTGAGACATTGCTACATTGCTACTGCATACTTAATTAATTATTGGGCCACTTAGGAGTTACACTGGCTGCCATTTTTCAACATAATCCTCAAAGATGACTTCATGTCAAGTAAAGTGGTTGCAGTACATAGTCAAGTTGACAACACTACAACCTTATAGTGTACATTGTCACACACGTGTGAATAGGAGGCAGCTGAAGGGCTTGGAGAAGAATGGCAATACATCTGCCCAGGGGGTGGCGGGGTGCACTGACGCTCTTTCTGAGTTCCCTGCAGACCTTTCCCACCAGGAGCCACTGCCTCAACACAAGACACGCCACTTCTGGCCCCGAGGACGACATCACTTCCCCCAGGACTTCCTATAAAGCCTCACTCCTTTCCCCTTGAATTCAGTTCTGTTTTGGACTCTGTCTTGTAAACTTGACTCAACCTCAACATTTACTTTTTGCAGCCAGGATACAGAATTATATGGGTGGCTGCCCCAAACCTTTGCCATGTCTCGTGACTTTTCTTATCACAACATGTTCTAAAAAGTGCTGGTGAACACTAATTTGATAAATAAATTAGGAATAAACTGCAGTATTGATTAGTCCAAATGGTCACACCAATCAGTTACATCACCTGGGTACAAAAATAATTCCTTGAGAACGTACGCACATTATTATTATTTTAAGCCATGACTTTTATTAGGTTTCTAGAGTACGTCTGTAAGTGATAATTAAATCAAACAGTCTGCCATTTGCAAAAATATGAACTTTTGATTTTAGAATACATCACTTCATTACATGATGAGAGACAGAACAAATACATATTTTCACTTTTACACTCAGAGTCTCATTAAACTGGATGTGAACCCTCTCTAATCAGCTAATGTACACCATTACTTTGTTATTAGCGATATCTTGGTTTATTTGTCTGCTGTTATTAAAAGACTTACACCACTGTTTTCCTAAGTGTTGTAAGGCTAGAAAGCCAAACATGGAGTATATTACTGACAGCTGTTTCACCAAGCTTTGCTGTGAAATATCTATAATATAAGCTGTATATTACAATTTAGCCGGCCTGTATTATCCAACCATATGACCTTTAGCCTAAGCAAACATTTTTCAAGAAATTAGTTACTCATATGACTAAGAGTCCAACAATGAGCCCCCCAATCCCACTGTTATTTCACCAACTGCCCCGTATACAGAGACAAATGACCTTTTGTTGAGTGAAGGAGGAGGAACGGATTGTGGTCTTGTATCACATACCATCATTTCTCACCTTCTTGAAGGCACTCTTTCCAACTTTTTGTGTCTGAGTCTTAGAAGTTAAGTCTTTGTTAAATTATGTACGATCCCTCTGGCTGCCATGCAGGACAGGATTAAAGTCTGCCAATGCATCACTTTTCACACAAAAAAGACACTACCCCTCAAAGAGGCACAAACACAGATAAGAAAGGAGAAACAAAATCAAACCTCATAGTAAACATCAATATAGTCTAGCAAACAAGATGACTCGAAAGTCACCTGGCCACTTCACTCAGAGAGAAAAGCAAAGCAAAAGCAGTCAAGCTGAGGATGTGCTGCCATTGCTTTCTTCCTTTGTGGATTTTGTATAAACAAGGGTGAGAATGAGCTGAAGGAGCTATGGAGTGAGAAATGTAAGAAATGTGAAGGAAGGAGCTGGCTAACGGATTGTTTCATTGTATAAAAACTGCAGTAAATCATTTCGGAAAAACTCCTTGTATTGCTTTTGTAAGATAAGAAAATGGGTTCTTGCAATATATTTTGTTTTTCTGTTATATTTAATAAATAAAATAAATATACAGTATATACAACATTTTCTATACCCCCCCCCCCCCAAGATGAAATAAACTGATTTGATAAAAATATCTGCGAGTTCACGGCTGTGAGGGAATGATGACATATGTATGTTATACAGTATGTTGGTAACAATATTTTATTGTGTTAGTTTAACCAAATCCAATTCCATGCACTTGACATTGCTTTGTAAATAATTTATATTGTCTTCCTCTTTTTTTCACAGTGGATCGTCTTCTTCCATATCCTCCTGTCCTCATCATCTTGCTCTGTTACACCCATCACCTTCATGTTCTCTTTCACCACATCCATAAACCTTCTCTTAGGCCTTCCTCTTCTCTTCTTGCCTGGCAGCTCTATCCTTAGCATCCTCCTCCCAATATACCTGAGCATCTCTCCTCTGCACATGTCCAAACCAGTGCAATCTCACCTCTCTGACTTTGTCGTGCAACCGTCCAACCTGAGCTGACCCTCTAATGTCCTCATTTCTAATCCTGTCCATCCTCGTCACACCCAATGCAAATCTTAGCATCTTTAACTCTGCCACCTCCAGATCTGTCTCCTGCTTTCTGGTCAGTGCCACTGTCTCCAGCCCATATAACATAGCTGGTCTCACTACTGTCCTGTAGACCTTCCCTTTCACTCTTGATACCCACCTGTCACAAATCACTTCTGTCATTCTTCTCCACCCACTCCACCCTGCCTGCACTCTCTTTTTCACTTCTCTTCCACAATCCCCATTACTCTGTACTGTTGATCCCAAGTATTTAAACTCATCCACCTTCGCCAACTCTACTCCCTGACTCCCCTCATTCCACTGACCTCCGTCTCATTTACACACATGTATTCTGTCTTGGTGTTCCTACTGACCTTCATTCCTCTCCTCTCTAGAGCAGATCTCCACCTCTCCAGGGTCTCCTCAACCTGCTCCCTACTATCGCTACAGATCACAATGTCATCAGCAAACAAAAAATAATTTATATTGTGATAACTGAATTTACCCCTCCTCGAACCGCCACCTTATCGTGGTGGAGGGGTTTGCGTGTCCAAATGATCCTAGGAGCTCTGTTGTCCGGGGCTTTATGCCCCTGATAGGGCCACCTAAGGCAAACTGGTCCTAGGTGAGGGATGAGACAAAGTGCAGTTCAATATAACCTCCTATGACGAATAAAAAATTTGGATGGCGTTTTCCCTCGCCAGGACGCGGGTCACCGGGGCCCCCCTCTGGAGCCAGGCCTGGAGGTGGGGCTCAATGGCGAGCGCCTGGTTGCCGGGCTTGCACCCATGGGGCTCGGCTGGGCACAGCCCGAAGAGGCAACGTGGGTCCCCCTTCCCATGGGCTCACCACCTATGGGAGGGGCCAAGGAGGTCGAGTGCAGTGTGAGTTGGGTGGTGGCCGAAGGCGGGGACCTTGGCGGTCCGATCCTCAGCTACAGAAGCTGGCTCTTGGGACGTGGAATGTCACCTCTCTGAAGGGGAAGGAGCCTGAGCTTGTGCGTGAGGTTGAGAGGTTCCGGCTAGATATAGTCGGGCTCACCTCGATGCACAGCTTGGACTCTGGAACCAATCTCCTTGAGAGGGGCTGGACTCTGTACCAGTCTGAAGTTGCCCCCAGTGAGAGGCGCCAAGCGGGTGTGGGTATACTCATTGCCCCCCGACTTGGAGTCTGTACATTGGGGTTTACCCCGGTAGACGAGAGGGTAGCCTCCCTTCGCCTACGGGTGGGGGGACAGGTCCTAACTGTTGTTTGTGCGTATGCCCCGAACAGCAGTTCGGAGTACCCACCCTTTTTGGAGTCTCTGGAGGGGGTGCTAGAGGGCATACCTTCTAGGGACTCCCTCGTACTGCTGGGAGACTTCAATGCTCACGTGGGCAATGACAGTGAGACCTGGAAGGGCATGATTGGGAGGAATGGCCCCCCCTATCTGAACCCGAGTGGTGTTTTGTTATTGGACTTCTGTGCTTGTCACGGATTGTCCATAACAAACACCATGTTCAAGCATAGAGGTGTTCATATGTGCACTTGGCACCAGGACACCCTAGGCCTCAATTCGATGATCGACTTTGTCCAAGACATGTGGCCACAAGTCCGATGACACGACCACATGTCTTGGACACTCGGGTGAAGAGAAGGGCGGAGCTGTCAACTGATCACCACCTGGTGGTGAGTTGGCTTCGATGGTGGGGAGGATGCCAGTCAGGCCTGGTAGGCCCAAACGTGTTGTGAGGGTCTGCTGGGAACGTCTGGCAGAGCCCCCTGTCAGAAGTAGCTTCAACTCCCACCTCCGGCAGAACTTCGACCACGCCCCAAGGTAGGTGGGGGACATTGAGTCCAAATGGGCCATGTTCCGTGCCTCTATTGTTGAGGCGGCTGACCTGAGCTGTGGCCGTAAGGTGGTCGATGCCTGTCGTGGCGGCAATCCCCAAACCCGTTGGTGGACACCGGCGGTCAGGGATGCTGTCAAGCTGAAGGAGTCCTACCGGTCCCTTTTGTCCTGTGGGACTCTGGAGGCAGCTAATAGGTACCAGCAGGCCAAGCGGAATGCAGCTTCGGTGGTTGCTGAGGCAAAAACTCGGGCATGGGAGGAGTTTGGGGAGGCCATGGAGAACGACTTTCGGACGGCTTCGAGGGGATTCTGGTCTACTGTCCGGCGTCTCAGGAGGGGGAAACAATGCAGTGTCAACACTGTATATGGAGGGGATGGTGCGCTGCTGACCTCGACTCGGGATGTTGTGGGTCGGTGGGGGGAATACTTCGAAGACCTTCTCAATCCCACTAACATGCCTTCCAATGAGGAAGCAGAGCCTGAGGACTCGGAGGTGGGCTCCCCCATCTCTGGGACTGAGGTCACCGAGGTGGTCAAAAAACTCCTTGGTGGCAGGGCCCCGGGGGTGGATGAGATACGCCCGGAGTTCCTCAAGGCTCTGGATGTTGTAGGGCTGTCTTGGTTGACACGTCTCTGCAACATCACATGGACATCAGGGACAGTGCTTCTGGATTGGCAGACCAGGGTGGTGGTCCCCCTCTTTAACAAGGGGGACCGGAGGGTGTGTTCCAACTACAGAGGGATCATACTCCTCAGCCTCCCTGGAAAAGTCTATTCGGGGGTTCTGGAGAGGAGGGTCTGTCGGATAGTCGAGCCTCGGATTCAGGAGGAACAATGTGGTTTTCATCCTGGTCGCGGAACAGTGGACCAGCTCTATACCCTTAGCAGGGTCCTGGAGGGTGCATGGGAGTTCGCCCAACCAGTCTACATGTGTTTTGTGGACTTGGAAAAGGCGTTCGACCGTGTCCCTCGGGGAATCCTGTGGGGGGTGCTCTGGGAGTATGGGGTACCAGACCCCCTGATAAGGGCTGTTCGGTCCCTGTACAACCGGTGTCAGAGCTTGGTCCGCATTGCCGGCAGTAAGTCAAACCCGTTTCCATTGAGAGTTGGACTCCGCCAGGGCTGCCCTTTGTCACCAATTCTGTTCATAACTTTTATGGACAGAATTTCTAGGCGCAGCCAGGGTGTTGAGGGGGTCCGATTTGGTGGACTCAGGATTGGGTCACTGCTTTTTGCAGATGATGTTGTCCTGTTTGCTTCATCAAGCTGTGATCTTCAGCTCTCTCTGGATTGGATTGGATTGGAGTGTGAAGCGGCTGGGATGGAATTCAGCACCTCCAAATCCGAGACCATGGTCCTCAGCCGGAAAAGGGTGTAGTGCCCTCTCAGGGTTGGGAGCGAGATCCTGCCTCAAGTGGAGGAGTTCAGGTATCTCAGGGTCTTGTTCACGAGTGAGGGAAGAATGGAGCGTGAGATCGACAGGCGGATCGGTGCGGCGTCCACAGTGATGCGGGCTCTGCATCGGTCTGTCGTGGTGAAAAAGAAGCTGAGCCGTAAGGCAAAGCTCTCAGTTTACCAGTCGATCTATGTTCCTGCCCTCACCTATGGTCATGAGCTATGGGTAGTGACCGAAAGAATGAGATCGCGAATACAAGCGGCTCAAATGAGTTTCCTCCGCAGGGTGTCTGGGCTCTCCCTTAAAGATAGGGTGAGAAGCTCAGTCATCGGGGAGGGGCTCAGAGTAGAGCCGCTGCTCCTCCGCATAGAGAGGAGTCAGATGAGGCGGCTCGGGTATCTGATCAGGATACCTCCTGGACGCCTCCCTGGTGAGGTGTTCCGGGCATGTCCAACTGGGAGGAGGCCCCGGGGAAGACCCAGGACACGATGGAGGGACTATGTCTCCCGGCTGGCCTGGGAACGCCTTGGGATTCTCCCGGAAGAGCTAGAAGAAGTGGCCGGGGAGAGGGAAGTCTGGGCATCTCTGCTCAAGCTGCTGCCCCCGCGACCCGACTTCGGATAAGTGGAAGAGGATGGATGGATGGATGGATGGATAACTGAATTTATATTGTGATGACTGGAGTCCCAAAGAAAAGGTGCCAACTGGGCCACCCTGTTTAATGCAATTGTCCAAAAAAACAGAAACAAGTGCTCGGTGGTGGCAGCAGAGAACAGGCTTCTAATATGCCATCCTAGCCAACTAGACTCTGTAGAAAAAGGGGCTCCTCAGAGGGGGGTCTGTCACAGGGAGTGAATTCAGACATGATGATGCTTCTCACTGAAGTGAAACATCCTCCACTGGGCTGCATGTTGGTTTTTTAGTGTTTCCCAGTCCATAGGGGCGGGACTTTTGAGATGCTGTGGGCGGAGTTCAGTTGCCCTCACGGGGTGGGTTCTCGGTGCTGCAGAAACAAAAAAGAGACAACACAGTTAGCAACCGCGCCCCCTCTTGTCCCATTGTGGTATTACAAATCTTAGTAGAGTCCGGAAGGTGATTCACAGATGCCAAATGCGTGACAAGATATAAAATTATAAAACCAATTAAAAAAAAATTTCTAAAATCCTAATGAAAACAAAAAGGAGCGATTTGTAAATTCTATTCACCTTGTACTATAATAAAAACTATACTCCTTTACAGATGCAACGATATTTGAATAAATGTGGCCTGAATATTTCCAATTACACCTTATTGTGTGAGGCAAAATATGTTCCAAACCTCAGCCGCATAAGACAAAGACTAATTGTGGGTCATGGCGTGTTGGCTGACGCGATTCTCTTTAAAGTGGGGATTTTAAAGTGTTGTAATTAAAGGAAAATCAAAATTATGGGTTAGGTGTATTTAGCTTTGAAGTGGTAAGCTATTTATCAGCCTCTCCTTCCCACTCGTTCATTAGACAAGTGATTGCACTCTCCACCCTACTATCAGTTTAGCTTGATTTTTTTCACCTTGTTTTTTCTCTTCTTTATTTCTTTGTCTTAAGGTATTATTCTTTTAATTCTGTTTAGATTCTTTGTTTAATTCTCATTTTCTGATCATTTGTCTCCTGGTTTGCTTTAGTGACTGTATTGTTTTGCTTCAGCAATTGGAATGGCGTTGACGTTATTAGTGTTTGATATTTCTGGGATGGGGTTGGGGCTTCATCCAGGAACAGTCATATTTTTTTGTTTCTTTATACACTTTTATAACTTTTGGTTTTAATATATTAGTCTTTGCAATATTTTTTCTGGAAAGTATTTTTAATGCTGCATCTTTCTGTATAACTTTTATTGTCATAACTTGTTGCATTCTTTATATGAAACTAGACATTAAACATTCTGTTTCTTTTCTTAATTTTTATTTTTTGTCAAAAATATTTTTGCAAGAAGTCTAAAGTAAAATAATAATAAAAATAAAATAGAAATGTATATGACAATACAGTAAGTATAATACATTTATCTTGTCCTGTGTGGCTGTTGATTGATGTATTGTTTCCGTTTGAAGATCTCCTATCCTGCCTCTCTTTATTTTAGCTTGCTGTGGCGTCTCTCCGGCAAGTACTGTGCAGTTCCCCAGCAAGTATTTTAATCTGTGCTGGCGTGCAGCTGATTATTGTATGTGTGGCGTCTCCCCAGCAAAGGATTTTATGTGGGCGAAAATAAATCTACTTTTAAAAGTCGTCCTATTGTAACATAATGAAAATTTGTATATTTAGGAAAACCCCTTCAATGACTGACACTTTACACTTTACCGGGCCAAGCTTCTTAATCGCAAATCTGACATACCTCAGAGTGAACACTTGCACAACAACACACACTAATCCCACCTCTTTGGGGAAGCTGGTCTCCGCGTCTCACTACCCGATTGGATTTTTCGTGTCTTATGTTTTAGGTGTTACCTCATTTAGCGAAATACGATTGGATCGGCTGCACGATATTTTATAGGTCCCGCTCTCTCTGTCTTGTGTGATGCGTCAGGCGGCCTTTGAGGGATCTGCTAGAGGCCGGTGACTCTGCCACTCATTCCGCCCTTCCCTGTACTTCCGCCTTGTCCGTAATATGCGTTTAATTTTCTGTCACAACAGTGGGCAATCAGCAGAGTTTCCCCAGGAACTGATGTAAAGTGTGGCTGTGGCATCTCTCCAGCAAGTACTGTGCAGTTCCCCAGCAAGTATTTTAATCTGTGCTGGCATGCAGCTGATTATTGTATGTGTGGCGTCTCCCCAGCAATGGATTTTATGTGCGTGGCCGCAAGTACTCAATCAGCACTCTCCCCAGCAATGATGTCCTTTATTAAAGAGTGCCCCGCGCATGCGCACTTCACCAGAAGACACGGACACATGGACACACAGGGATTTTATTAAAGAGGATGGGAAATTTTGGAACTAGGTGTTGGCGACTCTGGGGTATTGGCAGTTGTTTGGGACCAATGCAACCTTGTTTAGAACCCCTTGCCATTAGTTATAATGGAGCAGTGGAGTGGTGTGCAACGAAAGCCTTTTATAGGAATGACTGCTGCGCAAAGGGAATTTCGGCGTCATTACGATGTCATGATCGTGTCCCGTCTGCTCATGCGATTACAACATGGGTGCATAATTTCGAAGAAATGGGTTCAGCCTTAAAAAAGAAATCCCTAGGTGGAGCCACTTCACATACTGCCCAACAATCTCGATGGCAGCTATTCGACGATTGTTTGGAAGGCGCGTCATTTCACGCAATGGTGATTTCAGACCTCACTATGATTTTTTTCCATCTTAAAAGCCAAGTGTACTGCACACGTCCTGCAACCATTGCCAAACTAAAAAGGAGGATTGAAGAGGAAATCGCTGGCATTCCTCTTGACATGTTATGTCGCTCAATGCAGAATTTCCATAACAGGCTGTCAGAATGTGTACGGAGAAATGGACAACACCGTCACGATGTTTTCTTCAAAACATAAAATGAATATTGATTACCATCACTAATTGCATATCCTGTACAATACATTTCATAATTAAATGTATTTTGTAATGTGATTATTTGTGCATTGAACGTCAATTGAAAATTTCCCGTTTCCCTACACCACCTTGTATATCGAATTGTTTTTAGTGTTTGTAGATCCTCGTTGATTCCCTTTTGTTTGTTAATTTATCTCTATGTTTATACACTTTATTTTAATTACATTTTGTTGTGACTCAATAATCTGTGTGTTATTCCCAGTTTTGTATTTTACTCTTGTTTAAAATTATAGGTTAGGGGTAGGGTTTGAGTTAACTCTAATGGGAAGGTCTTAGCATTTAACAACAGTTAGGGATCTCAGGTTTAAGAGTAACTGGGACAGAATCTGATGCACATTTAGATCACTGGTAGAAAAATTACTCCGAGTAGACTTGTGGATCAAGGTGCAGAGCAATGGGATAGAAAAAAAAAACACGTTTTAAAGGGGTCTCGCTGTAAGTTTTACTAATAAAGGTAACAAGCTAACCATTCAAATTTACGAAAAGACTGATAGTGGAAGTAATGTGAAAAAACAGATCTGTAAAATACTGTCGCTAGGCACGTGGAGTAACTCAACGTCAAAATTAGCACAGGAACAACAAAGAGCGGTTCTTTTACAGTAGAATGTCAGCTTCTACCTTCGAATAGGACCTTTTTTAAATAAAAATAGTTTATTTTAATAGTTGTAATAGTTTTTTAAATAAATCTGAGTTATTTTCAAATAGCACCGTTTGATTTAACCACTCCAGAACACATTTGGAAACACAAGGGCATATGGCTCATCTCAAATTAAATTTACAACACACTAAAGTGTACAGAAAGTGAAGGGGTCTGAATGCTTTCCGAGTCCAGTGTATGCTAAATAGAACGGCCTGCTCTCGTCATTTCTGAAGTTCTAATGATACCAAATATAACTTTCTACTTCCTCCTTTCTTCTTTCCATGGCAGACAGTAAAAGACCATACGCCCGTTGCTTTAAAGAATCTCAGCCGCTTTATTTGCTCCGAAAACCCAAATCCACGCTGAGAGAGCAAAAAAAAGAAAGAAATTGTAACCTAAAGTGAGGCTCTTTCACAATTTCCTGGGGTGCTTCTATTCAAACGTTTCTCTAAAAGAGGCAGAGAACCGCACCTGGTCCCACAACACCAGCTCTTTAGCCAAGAATGCCCAGCAGCGGCTCTACTTCCAGCGTAGGCTGAGGAAAGCCCATCTTCCACCAGCTACTCTAACAACATTCTACAGAGGAACCATAGAGAGCATCCTGAGCAACTGCATCACTGCCTGGTTTGGAAATTGCACAGTCAGGGATCGTAAAGCCCTACAACAGATAGTGAAGACAGCTGAGAAGATCATCGGTGTCTCTCTTCCCTCCATCATGGACATTTACACCACACGCTGCATCCGCAAAGCCAACAGCATTGTGAATGATCCAACACACCCTTCACATTCACTGTTTATACTCCTACCATTGGGAAAAAGGTAACAAAGTGTTACCAGAATGTGTACCAATTTCTTCCCCCAAGCAGTCAGACACCTGAACACTCATGGACCGGTCTGATATCTAATATATGTGTTCTGTTCTACAGTGTTGAACATGGTTGCACATTTGACTCACATGCACCTTGTCATATACTATGTGTCTTTATATTATGTGTCGTGGATTCTTTGTTGTCCTGTGTTTTATGTAGTACCATGGTACTGGAGGAACGTTGTTTCGTTTCACTGTATGCTGTACTACTATATAAGGATGAAATGACAATAAATACTCTTGACTTGACAACACAAACAAAGGATCACTTCAAAGCTAAATAAAAAATAGTAATTTTTAATGGAGTTCCACAAAGCCCATCCTACCTCTAGGAAGGCGAATACACACCTGCTGAATTAAAAGGACTTGAGTACCCATAAATGCGCCCCAACTGAGAGCCTGCAACACAAGCCTTCCCAATGACTGGTTCCTACCTAACATTATGTACATAATATATAAAAGTGATGTAACAATTTTGGGGAGATACAAAAACAAAAATACAAATATAACACTGAAAACAGGGATTGCACAGTGGCGCAGTGGTAGCGCTGCTGTCTCGCAGTAAGGAGACCTGGGTTCGCTTCCCGGGTCCTCCCAGCGTGGAGTTTGCATGTTCTCCCCGTGTCTGTGTGGGTTTCCTCCCACAGTCCAAAGACATGCAGGTTAGGTGCATTGGCGATCCTACATTATCCCTAGTGTGTGCTTGGTGTGTGTTTGCCCTGCGGTGGGCTGGTGCCCTGCCTGGGATTTGCACCCTGTGCTGGCTGGGATTAGCTCTAGCAGACCCCCCGTGACCCTGTGTTAGGATAAAGCCGGTTGGAAAATGACTGACTGACACTGAAAACAGATTAACCCTGTTACACATACACTTCATCCATCCATCCTTTTTCCAACCCACTGAATCCGAACACAGGGTCACGGAGGTTTGCTGGAGCCAATCCCAGCCAACACAGGGCACAAGGCAAGAACCAATCCCGGGCAGGGTGCCAACCCACCGCAGGACACACACAAACACACCCACACACCAAGCACACACTAGGGCCAATTTAGAATTGCCAATCCACCTAACCGGCATGTCTTTGGACTGTGGGAGGAAACTGGAGTGCCCGGAGGAAACCCACGCAGACACGGGGAGAACATGCAAACTCCACACAGGGAGGACCCGGGAAGCAAACCCGGGTCCCCAGGTCTCCCAACTGCGAGGCAGCAGCGCTACCCACTGCGCCACCGTGCCGCCGACATACACTTCACTGTTATCAAAATAAGAGGATATTAATTGTCATTGTTTTCCTGTATGGTAGTTGCATAAACCCATTAGCCAGAGAGTTTACCAAAACAGTATACAAAGTGTTTGTATTTAAAGACTATTGTCATGCATGAACATCTGTGGACCACCTTCCAGACTCTGATAAGGTATACAATACCACCCTGGGGTGAAATGGGATGCAGTCGCTAACTTTATCATCTCTTTCTCTCCCTACAGCACCAAGAAGATGCCCCATGAGGGCATTTGAACTCCGCCCACAGCCCCCCAAAAGCCCCGCCCCTTCCACCTATAAAACATTATAAAACTGAGATGTCTCCCGAAGTGGATGTCTTATTTCACAGAGAAGCCTCCACATGTGGGAACCCACTGAGACTGACCCGCTCAAATCAGCTCCTTATAAAGGGGAGCTGAGAAGACGATTAAGAAGCTTCATTTCTGTTGTGCCACCAAGCGAGTATTTTTGTTCAGTTTTTTTGGGCTATTGTATTAAACAGGGTGGCCCAGTTGGCACCTCCAGTACTCTTTGGGAATATTCTATTCTTTCCTGGCTTACAATAGTAGCAGTTAAAATATTTTCAGTAAAATTTTCTAGATTCACTTATATACATTTCTAGTCTACTTTTCACAATCACACACTTTTACTTATTTAGTATTGCACACTATCTCATTAAGACAAAGTGCATGACAAGACAAAAGGACAACTGTGCTAGTGACAAGTTTAAAAAGCCTACAGGTTTAATTTAAATGTTTTAAAGACTTTACGAAGAATCTTTTCATGAAAATGTTTAAATCCCTTTTTGGCACATGAAGGACTCAACTTTAAAACGTATGCTCTTTTAAATGACAACCATGCAAATTGCTCGGAGGTAGAATGCCATCCCATTGACACAGTTTAAAAGAATAACACTCGAAAGGGGAAAGGTCTCGTCTGAAGCATTCCAGAGCAGGCCTTTCTTGTGTGAAATTAGTTAATGGTGTATTGCCTTTTTATACATTTAATTACTTTTATTATAAATTGCATTTCTAGCCATTTACAGGTATTTGTGTTTAGCCTTTATAGAGTTTCTATAAACACAATAGTTACATTTTACCTTTAGGACATACAAGAAACTTTACTTTATGGTTATTATTTCAAATAAGAGCAAAAAAGATTCTTTTCATATTTGCAGGAAAGATTAGTTTTATATAATTAAAACAATAATCTGTTTTTTACTATTGAAAAAACGGGTATTATACTTTTAATATTCAGATCTTCCACTTGTATCTAAAACAGTTGCAAAGCATTACATGCAACAAGTTATTTCAAATATAATGTAAAATTTCATTTCATGTTTGAAAGACAACTCAGATATTTTTATTTCATTACAGAAGTGTCTTTCTGAGGTATTGTGTGCTACTAAACTTAAGTTGCATTAGTTCTTAACCATAAATCAAATCAAAAGCTCTGTGTAGCTCCAACCCAGGGTATGATGTATGAAAAATGTAACACATTTCAAAAGGATTTAGATTACTTGCTACCCATCAAAGATGCGTTGAAATCTAAGTAATAAATGTAGACACCAGTGCTTTGTCTATCAGAATGCATTTTGTAATACATGTATTTTCATTTCAACAGGTGGTACATCACAAACATTTGTAGCAATAAAATGCATTACTACAAATGTTTGTGATGTGCCAACTATTGGAATGACAAATGCAATACATATGTCTCCATTACACAACATTTGGTATGGGATTCGTAAAAGCAGTTTTAATGTTTGTGATGCGTCATCTGTTGGAAAGTCAAATGCAATGCCTATGTCTCCATTATATGCCATGCAATGCATTTTATTACTGCAAATGTTGTTATGTACCACCTGTTGGAATGAAAGCTACATAGCAACCAGAAGGACCCATGGATAAACAGAAATACGGACATTATCCTTTAATTAAGGTGAATGATATATAATTGATCCCGAGTTGTTTCATTGTGTAGTGGGTGCAGCTAAGCACTGTACCAGTGCATGCTCCCCAACTTGACTTGATTTGATATATAATTAATCTTAAATAAACATTTTCAACTGTATGAAAGTAAACTGGATGAATGAGTGCATCAAGTACAAAAAATGCACTGCACTTAGTACAGTAAGTGATGGAAATGTTGCAAGTGGCCAAAAATTAAATATCTGACAAACTGCAAAAAGAGTTGAGTCCATGGGTTCCAGTGATAAATTAGACTTGAAGGAAAGAACAACAGGAGTAGTTGGTTACGGCTCTTGAATTTCAGCTCCACTGCATTTCACAGAACGATTAACTTGAATCAACAGAAAATTTTAAGTCGAAAGTCACACACAGATATATGAAGTGAAAGTGAAATGTGACAAAAAATGCAAAAGAAAAGCAAAAATAATATTTTGTTAATATATGATGTGAAAGAATGAGTCTCAACACACTGGACGGGTTTGGAGTAGCCACCTGTATATTGTCCCTGGCTGTAAAAGGTGTAAAGAAAACAAGAAGTTGTTGTTGTTGTTGTTGTTAGGATGAGTTTCAGGATTGAACTGACCTGGTTTGGAAAGATGGAGGTTTTATATGCCGTGACCCGGAAGTGATGTCATTTGACTGGAACAGGAAGTGATGTCAGTCTGGGTACCAGAACCAGAGGTGACGTTAAATTAGGCAGGATTTGGTCTGCAGAGATAACAGAAATAGGTTTAGAGCACCCCGCCACCCCCTGGCCTGGCATGCAATTACCTCCCCTTGGTCCACTCAGCTCACTCCTAGTCGCACGTGTGTGACAATGATTAGTGATGCGCAAAATGATTTGCACAAAAATCTAGAAGACAGAAGGATAGAAAGGAGTGAAAGGCACTACATACGACAGTGGTTCTCAATCTGTGGGGCGGGCCCCCCTAGGGGGGCACGAAGTAACAAAATGGGGGGCTCGAAGATGTGAAAAAAAGAAAACAAGAATCAAAAATATAAAAAATACATCTATTGAAACCAAAACAAATATAACTTAAACTACATTCTGATACTAGAAAAATAAATACAGAGTTAGATAAATGTCGATAAAAGTTAAGTAGGTATAATAAAATATGCATCTATGATATATCATTAATTAAAAAAGAACAAATTGGTCTTAGTGGGCTCCTTTCAAAAAATGTTAGGGGGGGGGCGCGATTAAAACTGTTATGAAAACTCAGGTCGCAAATACTTAAAGGTTGAGAAACGCTGAGATACGACAGATAGATAGATAGATAGATAGATAGATAGATAGATAGATAGATAGATAGATAGATAGATAGATAGATAGATAGATAGATAGATAGATAGATAGATAGATAGATAGATAGGAAAAACACTATATAATATATAGATTAGTTTTATATTATATTTATCTTAGTTTTATTATATGGATTAGACTCAGTTTTACCTTCATTCTCTCCTCCACTACTACCTCTAAGTGGTGCAGTGTGTGTCCCATAACTGAGCCTGCCATTATAAGTGGGCCACTCTTGAAATGATGTTACCAGCCCGGTAAACTGCAAAAATTCCAGTTAAATGACATTATCTCTACAGAAGTTATCGGTGGACGCAGGTCATGCTGTTTTTGAAGGATATGGAGACAAATATGGGTGAAGCTATATTCCAATTACTACCCATCTCTCAAAGTTTAGACTCCCAGTAATGCAATCTTGGCATGACACTCCAATTTTCAATTGTATGTACAGCGATAACTGTCCATCACACAAGATCACACACAAAGCAGCACACGGGAGCCTTTGTTATGCTGATATGCTCTGTTTTTCATAATACACGTGATTCAAATTCACATTGCTAAATCTTATTCAAATGCATATAACAGTCCCCCGTTTACCATATTAGATTTCTTTTTCTCATTTTTTAATCTTTTGTCTTTTTTTCTCATGTACCCTTGTTTGCCTATCTTAGTTCCCTTTTGTGTGTTGTCTTGTTTTGTTTTTTTTACTTCAACTTGGACTACCCCAGTCCTACACAGATCTTGGATATTTAGTTCATTAAATTTCAAATTACTAGAAACCCTGATTTCTGACAGCTGCTGCCACAGATAACTTGCAGTGGCATTTGTTTGCGTAGTCAGATTTTGTAGTTTGATTCCGCTTCTGTTTTTTACTATGTTACATGTTAGCTATAAAGCATGTATTGTTGCACACAAGTGCCTGAGGAACATCTAACCGACTATATTAATGTAGGATAGTCGATTGCAGGGCAGGGGCAAAAACAATCACTAATCACCTCTGCTCTTTTCCATACAGTTTTTGATAATTAAAGTTTTGGGTCTTTATGGTTTGTTGACTAGTTTTCAAAATTTTACATTTCAAGTTTGGCTCTGCAGTTTATTTTGGTTTCAGCATTTCGGTTGTTTTGTTTTGTTTGATTGTTCTGTCAAAGTCAGGGTTCCTCCCTGTCTTATATTTCAATTCCTTTCTTATGCTTTTTTTATAAAATTATGATTCTTTAATTACGATCATGTACGTAAACATTGTTATGTATTTGATGTCAGTTTTATTTATCTATTTTTGAGAGAATACGGTCTACGATATTCCTTGTATTTTGTGAGTGGATCTCCACGAGGCAGGACCAAGTGGTACTTTATCTTTTATTCATGCAGCTACAGAGTTGGATTTATTCAACATTACTTTTATAATAATTGTTCAATGTATTATTAATCTGAAGTGATTTATTGTTGATGGTTCTTTAGTGTACATGATATAAAAATATAATCATCGTCTTACAGTTTACTCCTCAAATATCCATCCCCATATCGGAGTATACGAGAAAGTTGAGGGGAGACCATTCCCAATTTTTTTTTCTAAAATGACAAGTGGGTTTAGCTTCTCTTAGAAATTTGGACCATTAAATATTACAGTTACAGTTGCTAAACCTTAGATAATTTAATCATGTTTTTGGCTTGATATTAGTTCGGCGCTGCTAGAACACAATTAATGATGACATTTGGACTTTGGTGATGTCACAATGTCACTGTTTTGTCGGTTTGTTTTCCTGTGGGTGCTGCCCATTTGTTGAGTCTATTAACGACAGGGGGTACTGATGCCCCATGATGCATGACATCTTTGGGTCACTGCTACACATGATGGTGACTTACATACCTGAAGCTCCTTAACTTTTCAACAAAAACGGAAGACTCAAATAATCCAAACAAACAAAATGTATAAATAGTTAATTACAGTTTTGATGTTTTCTTAATTGTAATTTCTGATTTTAGAATGCAGTCTGGCATCGTTTGGTTGATTCTCTGTGTTTTGATCCAGACTATGAATTCCCATTCTTTTGTCACGTCCTTTATATTTTTTTGTATTTCCATGATTTCTTTTTTGATTAATGAACATAATAATCAAAGATTGCTTTGTTTTTTTCTTAGCCAGCAGGGAATTGATAATTAAGTTCAAATAGCATGGTAGCTAAAAGTGAACCAGTCCCTTTTCAGGTGCAAAAATCTCCTCTTGAGGTTGCCATGTCTGTTTGTCTGCCTGTCCACGTGAAAGAACTCAGCTCCTAATGGACAGATTTGGTTGAAATTTGGCACACTTATTTCAAGGAAATTAATTGTGACAGTTCAGTTGCGATATGCGGTATAGATTCGTTGTGATTTGGAATGCAAAATAATAAAAAACGTAGTAAATGAGTGATTGATGAAGTACAAAATGCTGCAACTTTCAAATCTGTTAAATAAGTCCATGAATTTATAGGAATATGTGTTAAACCATACAAACTTTTTCAAGCTTTTTTACCACTTATACCTGGACATGTTAGCTATAAAGCATGTATTGTTGCACACAAGTGCCTGGGGAACATCTAACCCAGTGGTCCCCAACCTTTTTGACAGCAAGGACCACTTTACTAGAAGCAAATTTTTCCAGGGACCGGAGTTCTGGGGGTTGAGGATTCGGGGCGTTTGCACTGATTTGTGTTTTCTGTGTCTCACACCCTCATACACCTTTATCATAAGAGCATCCCTTATCTACGATGGAGCATTCGATCAGAAGAAGATATGAAGCTGGTTTTAATTTAAAAGTCGTTGAAGTGGCGAAAGAAATTGGTAACTGTGCTGCTGCAACAAAATTCGATGTGTCTGAGAAACTGGTTTGAGATTGGAGGAGGCAAAAAGATGTAAAAAAATATAAATAAGTGTCGTATTTTTGAACGGGCGTAAAAGTCAGGGTCTGATTTTATGATCTATTTTTCGGGTTTTGAGACCCAACTTATACGTGAGTATATACAGCAATTATTAAGGTTAAAATGAAGTAAATGAGTAATAAACACCCCTTAAAAAGTGAGGACAAACTAGTGAGAAAGCTTAAACACCCCTGTTATGAAGTGGTGATAAGATCAATGGGAAAACCCCTGGGACACCCCTATTAACAAAGTGATGTTTACAATAATAGAAGAATTGACATGTTTATGAAGTTACTGGTAGCTATAGTTGGTTAGCTAAGATGATAGAATTCTGCATATTAAGAATCAGATGATGTGATGTGTTAGATGAGGTAATGGTAACAGAAAAGTATAAAAGGGAATGAATTGTATTATTGATTGCTTACTCCATGGACCGAGTCATTTGTGCATATCTATGTGGAAATAAAGAATCGTTCTGTATTTTCATTTAGTCTCTGTGAACGACTTCTTTGAAAACAGAGGAACATTTTTGCCATAGCAAACCTTCTAAATAAAATCTGACAAAAGAAGATACAGTAATCCCTCACTTATCGCGGGAGATAGGTTCCAAGGCCGACCGCGATAACTGAATTTCCGCGAAGTAGGGACACCATATTTATTTAATTATTTAACGTGTATTTGCACGTTTTTAAACCCTCCCTGTATTGTTTACAACCCACCATTTACTCTATTAAAAACAGGGACAACTGCTAAGCAAAATTAATAAGTTTACACTTACTGTATAGCGAAGTACACGTAGCAGCTTGTAGCTGTTCCCTTCCTTCAGCATATCTAAAACTTTTACCTTTTCTGCAATCATTTGCATCTTCTGTTGGTGCTTGGACACGGCCCCTGAAGCATTAGCACGTTAATGATGAATGAGTGAGATGAGACTTCCTGGTTAATGCAACACTCCGTCGCTGAGCCAATCAGCAGCACACAGGAACTTAACTGCGTGCTCTGATTGGGTAGCTTCTCAGCCATCCGCCAATAGCATCTCTTGTATGAAATCAACTGGGCAAACCAACTGAGGAAGCAAGTAAAAAGACCCATTGTCCGCAGAAACCCGCGAAGCATCAAAAAATCCACGTTATGTATTTAGATATGCTTACGTATAAAATCCGTGAAGTCGTGAATCCGCCATAAGTGAACCGCAAAGTAGCGAGGGATTACTGTATTATGTTAAGACTAGACAAAGAGCCTGTTTCGACAACGTAAGATGAAACGGGCACGAGTGGAATAGTAATAAGTATAAGCACCACAAACCTGATATAGGTGTATTGAATGAATGCGTAATTAGGCCTCAAGCTGTAGTCGAAATCGCCTTTCAGGCCTCTAGAGCCTTAATCGAAGTCACCTTTCTCTTTGAATTTTTGCGGCCGTAAATCCGCCGCCTGCCGTAATGTTGGGGTTGGATGTCGGTCGAAGTCGCCTTTCTCTTTGAATTTTCACGGCCGTAAATCCGCCGCCTGCCGCGATGTCGGCCTCGTAAGGTTTTTCGGGCAGCTGTGCAGAAGGCGACTGCACATTCGGCTTCGGACGGACGTGAGTGAGTGAGTGAGTGAGTGAGTGAGTGAGTGAGTGAGTGAGTGAGTGAGTGAGTGAGTGAGTGAGTGAGTGAGTAGGCTGGCAAATTATATATAAGATGAATCCGTCTTGCCTATGAGAACTCAGCTGTTTGCATGGCAAGGTTCCTCCAGCCTGGTGTACATAAAGGATATCCATCTTTGGATGCATTTATAGATAGATAGATAGATAGATAGATAGATAGATAGATAGATAGATAGATAGATAGATAGATAGATAGATAGATAGATAGATAGATAGATAGATAGATAGATAGATAGATAGATAGATAGATAGATAGATACTTTATTAATCCCAATGGGAAATTCATGACTATTCTTTACTTACAGAGTATTTTCCCTAACATCTTACAATATGAACTAACACACCGGGAAACATGAATTCTAGTGCAGCAAGTTCAGTTACAGCCTCTTGAGTTTTAGGACAAAGCCAAGTAGCCACACTAGAGATAATTATGAACAAATCTAACAAGCATAAGCTTCGCTTTGTCTCTTCTGACTCAAGAGTGGCAGGCCCTATATTTTGTAAATCCCCAAATGGATTAAAAAAATAATATTTTCACTTACATTATCTTATTCTAACCATTAGTCGGTTTTCCAAATCCACTTATTCCAATTCAGGCTTGTGGGAAGCCAGAACCTCTCCAGGCAACCAAACAGGATAGGAACCAACCCGTCCATGCCAGAAGACTATATAAAGATTTCAGTGAATCAGCAATTTATAACAAGGCTTCTTCTTTTATGTTCAAGCTATTCAACTACTCTGTGTCTCAAGTCAGCAATTGCAGGAGCCAAAACTTCATTGGTACTGTATGTGCAGTTGATGCTTTTTATCTCGACTTTTCCGGTGAATTTTTTCTGAAATACATATGGGAAAGATATGAAGAACTAATGTATAGCTTTTTTTAAAGACAAATTTGACAAAGCCACTTTTATCCTAATAGAAAACAATCGTTTTTTTTTTTGTTTTTTTTTTTTTAACAAGCGACAAGCTTAAATAAGTACTTGGGTGGGGGACTATTAACATGCAAATCACTTTTAATTAACGTAAAGGACAGCTAAATGAAGAACAATCCACTTCAAAGCTCATTTCCTCTGTGCGCACAGTGGAATCTGCACATGGTTCTGGTTGCGATTCCTCTCCAAATACACTGACATGCCTTCTGAATTTGGTTAACTATGAGCTGACACAAAGGGAACAGCAGTGCTTGTGTGTATGCGACTGGATATTTGGGACTTAAGAGACTGTACATTGTGGGCAGGTTTTATTTATGATGATAATGTTTAGACATGTTTTCTATAGTTCACCCACAGGCCATGTCAGGATGTGGGTGTACTTCCCAGCTGCGTGGAGCCCATGATAGCATTAAGTCTCAGAGATAACTGCAAACATCAGTTGCCTTTACAGAATATAAAAACTGTGGTTTACTGAAAAGTGGAAACAGAATGTAAAGTTTTTTTTTATTTCCCATCAGCCGTTTCAACCATTTCTTTTTTTTTTCTTTATGTTAACTTATGCTAAAATGTATATTATTCTGGCAAGCTAGCTCTGTTTCCAGAGCACATATTTCCTATTTTATGTGCAGTCGGGTTCACAAAACTTTTGCTCTGCTGTATCTGTGGTTTCTTTGGTTAAATTCAGTATGTGCTATTTGGGAAGGGATCTCAGTTGTGTTATTCTGTAAAACGTTATAAAATACTTACACAGGGCTCTATTAAAGAAAAATGAAAACCAAAAGTCGGCAAGGACTTGGAACAAAAAAAAAAAAAAATCATGCTTTCAAACTTGTGGTTTGTTGCAAATAAGTGAGTCTGAAGTAAATTAAGAAAGTCTGCCGTATTTAATCTGCAGCGAGTGATTTCCATTACTTTTATATTTGCTGATAAGGTTTGAAAGGACCTATGAAAACGTTTAGAATTATTATTATGTCTTTTACTGTAAAATATATAGTGTGATGGGATAAACTTCTGCAAATGCTTAGAGTCCCAATGTGCATTCCCTTAGCGGTACCCTCTGCACTAAATCTTTACTTTAAATCTGTAACGTGGAGGAGAAGAAGAAGAAGAAGAGAGTCACCAGCAGAAAAAAATAAACTCATTAAGTCCCACTCGCGCACATAGGAGGAAGCTCTGGTGATGGTAATTATCCATCCCACCAGGAGATGGTGCTGTGTTCTAACCCCTTCTCTCTTCCTTCCTCTGCAGAACAAAAGACTGATAGCCAATCCACTGCTGATGTCACTTCCTTTTTCTGCCCTCCTGGACCCGCCCTTCGTGCTGAGTCATCATAGAAACACAGAACCGGCCCTCTTTCTCCAGTTGAATTCTGAGCTCCCGTATGAAAAGATGTACTCTGCAACTTGATTTGCGTGCCTTATTATTTTCAACTTTTACATTATATGGGGTCACCAAGGTGTTGCCTGGTGTGAAAATATGTGTGGCTTTATGGCAAGTTTAGTTTTTATACATCGCGATGTGGGCGTGAAAACGGGCGTACGCAACATTTTTGGGCATACGCATTGTTTATACATGAGGCCCCAGGTCGTGTTTTATAGGACCTCTTATTAATAGCACATTAAACTTATAAAAATTGTTTTAATTGTGAAAAGTTATTTGCATTCAGGAACACAATAAATATACTTAAAATGTTTCCATCACATTACATTTAAGTACAAAATTGAAAACAAATTTGTGAAAATTACATAATTGATTCATGTATACAACGTTGGTCTAAATCAGATAAACATGAAAATATTTAGTCAACCGAATATCATACATGTAAAGACTACATAGAACTGCTGTAGTTTTTGTCACTTACCGTATTTTTCGCACCATAAGACGCACTTTTTTTTCCCCAAAAGAAGGTTGGAAATGTCTGTTCGTCTTATGGAGCGAATATTGCGTCACAGACCATGATGTGTATTACCTGACAAAAGTCGACATCCAGGGGTAGAGGGCGACAAAACTCACTGTTACGTTACAGGCATTCCCTCTGTGCTTGGAGGAATGTTAGACTCATTGACTTGGCATCTAATCCTTGCGTGTGCGTGAGTTGCGAAATGTAAACAAATATAAACAAAGGCAAGATAGCATCGACATCTCATGAGGGAGCGAAGTGAGTGCAGAAAACAAAATACTCAGCAGACAATGTTTTGCGCATTATCACTGAGTCGGACTCTGGACTCGACAGATTACCAGCCGGTGGACTACTTCAGGCTGTTCTTTTCTGAAGCTGCCTTTCAGCTACTGTCAGACGAGACAAACAGGTATGCAGAGCAATTTTTTGAATCGTGGGCTGTGCTTGCACCGCATTCTCGTTTTTCAAACTGGAAACCCACAACAAAACACGAGATGAAGGGCTTTGTGGCATTACAAATATAGATGGGACTAGACTGGCGATATAACTTCAGGGAGCATTGGTCCAAACGTGCTTTGTCCCCTGGTGGCTTTGGACAGGTTACGCTGCGTGATGATAGGTACGTGCTCCTGCAAAGTGATCGTGAGCAACTGAGCTTAATAAATTCTGACACTAGCGATGAGGAGTTCTTGGGGTTTCCATAAAACTAGAAGAGTGCTTGAACCTTAAAGTCTCTCCTTATTTGTCAATGACAGTGATGATGTTTCTTAATACCGCTGTTGAATTTACATGGTTGAAATATTATTCTGCTATATTTTATTAAACATATTAGTACACCATTTGGTTCAGAATATTTTTCTTCTTGTTTTCCTCCTCTAAACCTAGGTGCGTCTAATGGTCAGGTGCGTCTTATGGTGCAAAAAATACGGTAGTTTTCTTATTTGGTGGTCTATCATTTGTCGTGTTTTTCTGGTTCGTCCTATGAATCATCCAGCAGTAGTCTGCCATAATTCTAGCATCCTGTCCCCAGCAAGGGGCACTTGCTTCCTTGGGATTGTGTTCTTTTATAGCAATGCAGGACATAGCTGAACACTGTATATTTATTCCCTTTCAGTAATCATGGTGGAAATACCGTATATGTTCAAATCTAATTTGCATCCAAATCTAATCTGCATTCAATTTTTGGCGATCTTAAATGAAAAAAAGTTAGCTTTGCAGTTCTAATCCGCACTTTTCCTTCAACCACCCCTTGTCAGCTTGTTCCAAAAATGCGCTCCTGTTGATTGCGTGTGGTCTTCTGTTGTGCACCTGTTCACTTGCTCGACTCCACCAATCTTCCATCTCCTATCCTCTCCATCACATGGTTTCTGACTTTTATTTTTAATTCCTTTCCTTGCAACCAAAAGGCCTACCCCAAGATATGTAATAGCTAATGGCGCAAACATATTGTTCTTATGGGACGTGCAGCTCTCGACCGCAAATTTAATTTGCACGCGATTCTTATCCACATCTGATTATTTTAGGGTGTGGATTAGATTAAAAAATATATGGTAATAAGACAAGAGAAATATGGCACAAAAGAAGAGATACTTCATATATTGTAAAATGATACAAAGAACACAGATAAAGAGTTGGGGTACCACCTTGTTCACCCCATAAAATTTGACAGTTTTACAGACACGAGTCCAAAACAGAATTGAAGAAGGTGACTGTTTTTTCTGTGTCATGCATGTGCGTCAAAAGATTTCCTCACGGGCTGGATCAAGGTACAGTATGTAATAACCCAGTGGGATGAGAGGGGGCAGTGTTGCTAACATTGTCCCCCCACAACACTGAGAAACCGTCCAGTGAGGGCACTTAGGTCCTCCTCTTCCAGTTCCCCAGCTATAAGAACCCAGGTTGCCCAGAAAAGGAGATGTCTTTTTGGAAAGAGTGACCCGCTGGATGGAGCAAACAGACCCTGAGCATATGGCTAAAGCTGAGGCTTTTTTGTTTATGTGGAAACCCAAGGGCAAGACGCCTAATGCCACGAAATGTTTATTTTTGGTTTAACTTGTTGTTGAATTAAATAGGATGACCCGTTTGGTGCCCCAACTTTTATTTCCAGTCATTCCTGCACCCAGGCAGACAGGGTTATGAAGAAAGCCGGTAAGAAGGTGCAGGTCCAGGAGGGCGAACACCAGAGATGACATCAGTGATGGAAGGGCCATCATGCCATTATTTTATTGCCTAACTGATTGATCATCTCTCTCATTCACACTCACTGACTTACTCAGTCACACACACATCACAGACACACTCACGCATATCATCTACACAGCTTCTGACTTGATATCTGGTCGGCGTTTCCCCATCGGAATTTTCATGCCAAAAATGTTACAGCAGTTTACTTACTGTGTGATTCTTAGTAAGTCATTTAAAGAGCCTCTGCTTCATAAAGGCCATGACACACTATGTGACTTCTATAACGATATTTCCATTTTAGCCTTCATTTACATAATCTTAGTGAGTCAGAATGCAGTTGGCGGCATGCTTCCATGTAGCCTATCATGTAATGTGACAGGCCCAGTGATTCACTTCAACTGGTCATCAACTCACCTTGATAACATCAATTTTGCCTTAAATCATCGGCTCTGTGTGAATGAGAACTGACAATTCATGTAATTCAGTGACGAGGAATAAAAAATTTTGGATCTCACAAAGAGAAGCTCGTCTGTCTGATGTCTCGTGTTTTACATTCCACAACAGAGCAGAAAAGGAAAAAAGGGCAGAGACTGCGAAAGAACTCGTTATATCTTTCAACCCTTTGCATGGCACTGACTCCATCAGGCAGCATGCTTTTGGCTGACACAAAAGGTGTCACTCCCTCACACAAGGTTTACTGGAGTTCATTTCCTTCCTTGGTCATCCTCCAATGGTACTGCCGTAACTTCTGATCTCACGTGGCGCTCAATGATTTTTTTTTTTCTGGCTCATCACACGCCTGCACGTTCATGTCACTATCACCACCTCACATCGCTCACTTGATGGCAGAGGCAACACCACATCAGGATGGGCATCACTTTTGCCAATTCTGTGAGCCAATCCAAGCCAGGATCATTTCAAAGATTCTCAGAGGCTATGTAGCCAAGCCAAAGGATTTGAGTAGGAGTGCGGATGTTGTTATTTTGCTGCCTAAGTGATTTATCATCTCTCTCCTTCACACTCAGTCCTTCTCATTTGCACACACCTTCTGCAAAACTTCTGACTTGATACCAGGTTGGCGGGACCCCATCTGAACTTTCATGCCAAAATGTCGCAGAACTTTGCTTATTATGCAAATCTTGGTAAGTCATTTAAACGGCCTCTTCTCCGTAAATGTTATATTACATGATGCGATTTTCCAGCAATTTCCCCTCATACCCTTCATTTACATGATCACAGTGAGTTGGGGAGCATTTGGCAGCATGCTCCCGTGAAGTCCGTCACATAATGTGACATGTCCAGTGACTCGCTTCAACTAGTATGCAACTGGTCTAGCCTTCAGTCATAGGCTCTGTGTGAATGAGAGCTGACAATCATTCTTCTTCTTTCCGCTGCTCCCGTTACAGGTTGCCACAGCGGGTCATCTTCTTCCATATCTTTCTGTCCTCTGCATCTTGTTCTGTTATCACCTGCATGTCCTCTCTCACCATATCCATAAACCTTCTCTTAGGCCTTCCTCTTTTTCTCTTTCCTGGCAACTCTATCCTTAGCACCCTTCTCCCAATATACCCAGCATCTCTCCTCTGCACATGTCCAAACCAACGCAATCTTGCCTTTCTGACTTTGTCTTCCAACTGTCACACCCAGTGCAAATCTTAGCATCTTTAACTCTGTCACCTCCAGCTCTGTCTCCTGCTTTCTGGTCAGTGCCACCGTCTCTAACCCATATAACATAGCTGGTCTCACTACCATCCTGTAGGCCTTCCCTTTCACTCTTGCTGATACTCGTCTGTCACAAATCACTCCTATCACTCTTCTTCACCCATTCCACCCTGCCTGCACTCTCTTCTTCACCTCTCTTCCACAATCCCCATTACTCTGAACTGTTGATCCCAAGTACTTAAACTCATCCACCTTCGCCAACTCTACTCCTTGCATCCTCACCATTCCACTGACCTCCGTCTCATTCACACACATGTATTCTGTCTTGTTCCTACTGATCTTCATTCCTCTCCTTTCTAGAGGAGATCTCCCACCTCTCCAGGGTCTCCTCACCCTGCTCCCTATCCGAACTACAATTCATATAATGCAGTGATAAGGAATTAGAAATGCAAATGTTTTGGATGTCACAAACTGAAGAGAAGCTCGTCTGTCTGACATCTCATGTTTTACATTCCGCAACAGAAAAAAAAACGGGCTGAGACTGCTGCTGAACTTGGCCATGCCTGTTAACCCTTTGTATGAAGCCGTCTCCATCAGGCAGCACATGATTGGCTGTCACAAAAAGGGGTGAACACGACTGTCTGTAAATTAGACATGCCCAGCGATTTTCAGTCATTTAATCTGACAATGAGATCAGTGACTCCAGTCAACAAATCTGACATTCTTTGCGAGCAGAAGTCACGTAATATGACATGGACTTAAGAAAATGCACCTTTGTGCTGTAATGCATTAATCTGACTGCCTAATTAATCTCAGAAAAATAAGGCAATATTTTTACATAATACAGGATTTCCTTGTTGTTAGATTTCATTTATTGAAAAGTGAACTCGAAACAAGTTGTGTCATCTGGTGGGCATGCAAGTTCTTCTATTATTAGCTTTTATTTTTATTTTCTGTGTGTAACAATGCTTTACAAAACTCTTACCATTAATAAAGCAGACTGCTGCTTATAAAAAGGAAGACTGTTGTACCTCAGGCAAACTGAAACTGATAGACATTCAAAGTCATTTTTTCAATATTGGTTAGGCTGTAATGTTCCTACTTTTGGAGCTCTTTTATTCCTTAATATCTCTTCTGGTTGACAGTGAATTCTAGCCTTTGACACTAGGAAGTCAGCCAATAATCTGAAAAATACTTTGCGGTAAAGGATTCAAAAAGAAAACTAATTTAAATGAAAGCACAAGTATTTGGTGACAAGTGTTAAATCCAAATGTAAAAATCATAATAAAACTCTCACGTTTTCTCATCTACGACTTTTGTATAGGGCGGCACAGTGGCGCAGTGGTAGCGCTGCTGCCTCACAGTTAGGAGACCCGGGTTTACATGTTCTCCCCGTGTCTGCGTGGGTTTGCTCCGGTTTCCTCCCACAGTCCAAAGACATGCAGGTTAGGTGCATTGGCGATTCTAAATTGGCCCTAGTGTGTGCTTGGTGTGTGTTTGTGTGTGTCCTTCGGTGGGTTGGCACCCTGCCCGAGATTGGTTCCTGCCTTGTGCCCTGTGTTGGCTGGAATTGGCTCCAGCAGACCCCCGTGACCCTGTGTTCAGATTCAGCGTGTTGGAAAATGGATGGATGGATGGACTTTTGTATAGCAGTCTTCCCTGATGCCAGTCTCAGAACACTTGCATGTACTTACGATGTACTCAAAGAACATTACAAAGCCACAAAATATTTATATACATAAACACACCAACGACATACATTGAAAAAACAGTAAATTGGAGCAATTTCATAAGCAGTGCACACAAATCACAGATTGATGAATCTGTAATGAACGATGATGAATGGATGAATAGTAATTTTCTAAAGCTAAATAAAGAGAAAACTGAAATTTTAGTGATTGGCAATAATGGATACAATGAGGCTATTAGAGACAAACTGGATGCATTAGGATTAAAAGTCAAGACGGAGGTAAAAAGCTTAGGGGTAACTGTTGACTGTAATCTGAATTTTAAATCGCATATTCATCAGATCACTAGGACAGCATTTTTTCACTTAAGAAACATAGCAAAAGTTAGACCTCTTATATTATTGAAAGATGCTGAGAAATTAGTTCATGCGTTTGTTTTCAGTCGACTAAATTACTGTAACGCACTCCTCTCAGGACCACCCAAAAAAGACATAAATCGACTCCAACTAGTGCAAAATACAGCTGCTAGAATCCTAACTAGGAAAAGAAAATCCAAGCACATCTCTCCAGTTTTGATGTCACTAAACTGGTTAACTGTGTCATTCAGGATTGACTTTAAAATTCTGCTTATGGTTTATAAAGACTTAAATAATCTGTTCCATCGTATATATCGGAATGTCTGACACCTTATATTCCAAATCGTAACCTTACATCCTCAAATGAGTGTCTCCTTAGAATTCCAAGAGCAAAACTATAAAAGAAGTGGTGAGGCGGGCGGCCTTCTGCTGTTATGCACCTAAAATCTGGAATAGCCTGCCAGTAGGAATTCACCAAGCTAATACAGTGGAGCACTTTAAAAAACTACTGAAAACACATTACTTTAACATGGCCTTCTCATAACTTCACTGTAATTTAATCCTGATACTCTGTATATCCAATTCATTATAATAAATATTCATAGTGGCTCTAAAATCCATACTAACCCCTACTCTCTCTTCCGTTTCTTTTTCCAGGTTCTTTGTGGTGGAGGCTTGCACCATCACCATCTACTCAAATCACCGTGATGTTCCTACATTGATGGATTAAAAGCCAGAAGTCTGCATGACCATCATCATCAAGTCCTTCCGTGAGAACCCTAAATACACAGAGGACTATTTCATTTATGTTAGGTAGAATGCCCAGAGGGGACTGGGTGGTCTCGTGGCCTGGAACCCCTACAGATTTTATTTTTTTCTCCAGCTGTCTGGAGTTTTTTTTTGTTTTTTCTGTCCTCCCTGGCCATAGGACCTTACTCTTATTCTATGTTAACTAATGTTGTCTTATTTTAATTTCATACTTTGTCTTTTATTTTTCTTTTCTTCATTATGTAAAGCACTTTGAGATACTTTTTTGTATGAAAATGTGCTATATAAATAAATGTTGTTGTTGTTGTTATTTAAAGTCTATTTGCAGTGAGTAGTCAAGCAAAATGACACTATCTAAAAACATATTGCATAATGTAGTCGGTTCAGTTAGCCAATAAAAGGTGTCATTTTGCTTGACTTCTCATTGCTTCCATAATGGCTAACACGGTACAACACCCTACTACTACGTCCATTCACAGTATAACTGAGATATCAATGAAGAAAAGGGCATACAGCTGTATTTTTTTAAACTTTGGATCCCTCAAGCTATTTGTAATTGGGTCGTTCCGAGTCATGAATTACAACTGAAATGAATGAGAACTGGCCATGAGCGATTGGCATAAAGCATTTCGATGCGTCACTGGATTTCATTCACCGATGATTCTGCAAGGGGGAAACAGCACACCAGACCAATGATATTTTCATAACGAAAATGAGAACTAGAACTAAAAATATTGCTTTTCGTTTTATAGGCACGAGAATTGAAATTAAGGCAGAGAAACTAAAACTACATAAAAATTAGTGATATGTGAATGAACTAAAATGAGAACAAAAATTGAGTAAAAACGAAACAACAGCAATAGTATTTTCGTTCAATCCAGTTCAGTCGTGCAGAGAGGGTTGTTCATAGGTCACCCTGAGCGTTCAGTTAGGTTGCGCTGTTTACTATGCGGTGATCTTGTACCTTGGGCTCATGTGGCACAGCTTCCGTAAAGGCCTGTTGTTTGTTTGTTGAGCACATTTGGTTCGTCGGGTTGAAGCAGTAAGCATGTGTGGTTGACGATGGCGAGTTTTGCACAGATGTTTGCAGGTAGAAAGCGAGAAAGTAATGTGTGGAAATACTTTAATTACAGAGTAGATGATAATAAAAGCAAATGAAGCGTGCGAGAAGAAGAAAAAGAGTCTCGGAGTTTCAGTGCAGGACCAGCTGGATCAGTACTTAGTGGAAGTACAGCACTTCTCTGGCACCATGACTGCACTTCAGTACTGGCAGCAGAAATTGCCAGATTTCTGGCGCCAATGGCTGAGGACCTCGTCTGTGCACCTGTATCACAGGCGTTTGTTGAGCGAATATTTCCACTGTGTGGCCATCTGTCTAATGGACATTGTTGCAACATGAACAAATCTCTCGAAATGCGTGCTTGTTTAAAGCTTAACAGCAATGTGCTTGCAGAGACTGGTTTATTGGGTTGAAACATTTGATCCTGCCGACTACACTCATTAGGCCACTTCATCTGTTTGATCATTGATAGTCAAGCTGTGCTTAATGGCATTATGAGCTGTGAGTGTATTTTGTTGACAGAAACATAACTTGTGTTGAAACATGTGTAGGCCGGTGTTTGTGGTCTTGCAACAGAAAAAAACAAACAAAAATTGTACTAATATTATGTAAAAAGGCCAGAGCTAAATAAAATAAAAACTAAAAATTTAAACACAAAACTACATAAAAATCGTTGACTCCACTGAAAACTAGAACGAAATAAAAATTAATTTTATAAAAATATCACTGTGTGACCAGACAATGACTGGTGGTGATTCTCCAAGGGGGCATTTTCTTTAAAGGGCAAGGATAATTTTCTGGAGAACGGCACGATGATCGGCCACTGATACATGAAGATTAAGGGTTGTGAAGACACGGAATAGGCAAAACTGGGCTGCGACTGTAAAAACATAAAAAGATGTAATTGAACAAAATGTATGTGTGTACAGAAAATAGGACAAAATGATGAAACTTGTTTGTGTTTTGCGTACGTGACAAAAAGCATGTATACTTTCTGGAAGTTTTCTTTTGATGATGTGTGTGACAAGAAAATATACCTTTAGGGTAATGACTTTACAAAATTGGAAAAGTACAATGAGTCAGGACGCTATTTTTATTGCTTACGTGGTCAACGATCAGGAGATTAGAAAGGTATAAAAGAACAAGGACATCTGCGCTCGAGGCAGATGAAGTGCGGTGTCCTAGGACTGTGTTTCTCTGACATATTACCTTTGCCTGGTATGTATCAATAAAAGGTTTTGACTAATTTTAATTTTCTTCTCTGTCTTCAGTCACAAAAAGTGTCCACAGTTTTTGGCGCCCGGACGTGGGGCAAGAGACGGCCGGTCGACTCCTCCAGCGAGACCATTTCAGTGATCCGTCTTATCAGCGGACTGCCGTCAACTTGAGATCTCCGGCAGCAGAGCATGCAGCTCCGGCAAAAGTTAGGACTGCCCTGTCCTGAAACAGTTCTTGCGTGAGGAGTCCCTGGTCTCCTCTTTGCTACATCCACGGTGACTGAACGGATTTCCAGACAGAGCTTGCACACTTCCAGGCTGGGGTAAGCACCGGGGGATTTCCGAACATTTTTTATTTTCTAAATAACGGGAGGGCGAGTTTCCTGTTGACCGTCTAGTCATACTCATATCTCAACGGGTTGCTTAAGGTGATGGAGACTTGAATCGAATCGGACACGAAGTCACCTGAGCTGGAATCAGGGGATGTGAGCGGACAGGCTAACGGGACGAGTAACGGGGTGGTATGGAAATATAAACCGAAAAGAGCACAGATTGCAGGATTGCTGTTAGGAAGGAATAAATAAATCTACATACGGAATAAGCAACAATACCGTGTTCTCCTGGGAACTGGAACAGGACCGATAGTTAGGTGTCTCCCCTTGGAACTAAAGAAGGGAACAGTAAGGGAATAGTGAGTGGCACACTTAATACCTCGCTGATTCATACGTACACAAGGGATTAGGCGAATCAGTATATAGTTGGAAAATTAAATACAGGACCCGGGAGGGCAAGGGAACATAATGGGAACTTATAACAGTAAGCCTGTTAATCGCCGCACAGGGGGATCAAAATCATTAATGCTGGAAGAATTATTTTCGGAGGATCAACAGACGCCCCGTAAAAATGGGTCTCCTAGGAAATTTATAGAAAAGAAGACAGGTTTAGATTTCAAGAAGGCATGTAAGAAATGGAATAGACAGAGTGGTGGGCGTTGTTCGATAGATGGGAATTAGTAATAAAAGACAGAAATTTAGAAGCAGTACAGAAACAGAATGAATTGTTGCGGGCAAATGAGGGAAAGGCTAAAAAGGAGAAAGAGGAATTACTAATTACATTACAAAAAGTTCAGATAGGCACTGAACCACAGGCAGATGGGAGGAAAAGGAAGAATAATCCAAATAAAGACCCCCTTTATCCTATTATTTTTTCCCCTCCTCAGTACCAACCTCAGGCACCTCCATTATCCCCTCCTCTATCCCCCATTCCGACTGCCCCCCCTGCACTACAACTAGCAGCCCCTGATGACCCACCCTGTACTAGACAAACCCCCGTCTCCAAATGCACTCGAAGTCACAAACCAGCTCCAACTTTTTTCTCTTCTGATCCTTCACCTTTACTTACTTGCCCTTTAATAGAAGTTCCCAATCCCCATTATAACCCTGCCCATCCAGCCGGACCCCAAAATCCCACAACAGTTATGATAAATCGGAATTGGGACATCCAAGAACTAAAAGATGTCGTGAATGCACTTCCAGATCCAAAGGAAGTAGGAGGACTAAAATTTGTTGAACAACTTGATCAGTTAGATAGCATGTATAAGCCTAATGCTGCTGAATGGACCCAGGTACTTCGTCGAAAGCTTGGGACCACATGGGCCACTGTTAGCAGGGGTGTCCGCAATGACGTTCCATGGGTATGGAACCCAGCTTTAACTCGAGGACAGGGGATAGGTGGAGAAGGCGAATTTAACCCACAATGGGAGACGTTGAGACAAAATATTGCAGAAAAATATAAAAAAGGAACGGACTGGTCCCTTATTTCTGCTGCAAAACAAAAGAGAGACGAGACGGTTGATGAATGGGCACATAGGATTCAAGACCTTATGGCTAATCACTCGGGCTTGGGAAATGCTGATGACCGCACCCGAGCTGCAGTTCCACCTTTTGTTTCCGGTTTGCGCCTTGATATACAAAACAAGGTCCGCACTTCCTGTATTGAGTGGGAAAGTGCCACGTTTGATGAAGTCAAACGACATGCTGAACATGCCGAAAAACAAACTAAGCAGAAGGAATCGGACTCTCATGCCAAATTATTGGCAGCACAGATGAACTATTATACCAGGAATGCTCCTGACCAAGGTCGAGGATATGGCTTTAGAGGAAGGGGACGAGGACGAGGAAGAGGACGAGGTGGTTTTAGAGCTCCTCCTGTTGACCACACTAAGAATCCTTTTATTCCCTCTCCCTTAAATTCCAATGCTAATTCCTACTCTTGCCACGTTTGTGGTGAAACTGGACATTTTCGTCGGGAGTGCCCTTACAGACAGCAACAGCCCCCACCTCCCCTTATTCCACCTGTTTCCTCTGACACCCCTGACCAACAATACTGGCCATAGGAAAACGCTGGGACCTCCAGCCACTCTTTTCAACTACCTTTGCTCACCCATAATTCTGAGACTGATCCTTTACTGACATTATGGCACTGAGACTGTTTTCTTAATCGATACTGGTGCCACTCGATCTACCCTCTCGCTGGCAAAGGTCCCTGCTTCGAACGAAACTGTTACTGTGCTTACTGCTTCTGGACAACCTCACCTTCTTCAAGTATCAAAACCTCTTCAAGTCCAGTCACGTCCTGGCGGACATACCTTGTTCAACCCCAAAAGTTGTTGTGTCAAATTACCCCTTACCCCAAACCCTCTTTTGCAGCATGAGATATTTCCCTACACACCATTCTCCTCAAAGCCCTACACTTTTTCTCCCCTTGTCTTTTTCCCAATTTACAGGCCCCTGACATTTTGCCCAATACTTCCCTATAGAAGCAGACACCCCCTGGCTAGAATCTTTCCTTACTTCTGGTACTTGCCCCGAAACCCTTCACATCTACTGTGTTTTTATTTCATCCACAAAGGTAGCTGCTTCTGTTCATCTTACATGCTCACAGCACATATATTATCTTGGCGGCACAGTGCCTCATGTTTTCCTTAGCTAAATCACGCACTGTTAAATGGGGGGAAATAGGACCATGGGTGGAAAAATGCCTTGAAAGAACAGACTGGTTACTCCAGGTATTTTTGATACTCCTGACCATTTAATAACTAAAGTAGTGTTTCAAAGGATAGCCCATTGTGAGCCTCTGGTGATCCACCCGAAATCCTCCTTCCGCCTGCACCGTGCCCAATATCCTTTGTCTCCCGAAGCAGAGGCTGGCATCTCCGCCGTACATCCCGATCTCGTCAAACGCGGTACCGCCGTTAGACATAGACCGTCATGCCTCAGGGATACAGAGAAGCCCCTTGTGTATATGGACAAGCTCTTGCCCAAAATTTAGACGGCGTTTGGCCGGAAGTAGTAAATTTAGACGGCGTTTGGCCGGAAACAGTATGTAGATGGAAATGATATGTAGCGCTACGGAAGAAAATTGTACAATTGATACTCAGAAATTGTTGCTGTTTCTGGAGGAAAAATGGCCATAAAGTTTCTAAAGTTAAGCTGCAGCTAATTAATTAAAAAAAAAAAAAAAAAAAAAAAAAAAAAAAAAAAAAACTGTAAAATATCTAGGTCATGACATTACGTATGGAACAAGAGCTCTCTCTAGCGATCGCATTACAGCCACTACAGACAGTGGGTTCTAAATTTTACTGAAAGAGCACAGCCGTTGCAACAATTGGCTGAGAAGGCTCTCTGTAACCTCAAAACTACTCTTCTATCTGCGCCCGCGCTAGGTTTGCCTGATCATTCTCGTCCATTCACTTTGTTCGTGGACGAAAAGCAGGGATTTATGAATGCAGTACTGACGCAACAACATGGAGATAAACAAAGACCGGTGACTTATTTTTCTAAAAAAAACTGGATCCAGTGGCCGCAGCACTTCCTCCGTGTCTTCGTGCTGTGGCTGCAACAACAGAAGCTGTATTAGCAAGCACGGATGTAGTTCTCATGAGCCCCCTAACAGTTAAAGTGCCTCACGCTGTACATTCTATCCTAGTACAAGCCAAAACTTCACCCTCAACCAGTTACGCAGTGGTCCAAGGGGACCGCCTGCTGGAAGCAAATCGAATTTCATCAAGCTTAAGTGCACAAGCAGCTGAACTCATAGCACTCACTCGAGCATGTCAGCTGTCCGAAGGGAAGATTGTAACAATTTATACAGATTCCAGGTATGCTTTTGGAGTCTGCCATGATCATGGAGCATTATGGAAACTAAGGGGATTTAAGACCAGTACTGGCAAACCTATCCAACATCAGAAATTGATCGAATCCCTTTTAGAAGCTATAACCAAACCATCGAAGCTAGCGATTGTTAAATGATAGCTCACACACCACTTTGCTAAAGAGGCTGCATATAATAACACACCAATTTCTTTTTTCCAACAGAGAAATGACCAGGACCCTGATAATCAAATTATTTCTTTACAGAGTGCAGCCACGGATATCGAAAGGAGAAAATGGTCCAAAGAAGGGTCCCTCTCTGATGGAGTCTGGACTCATAAACACACTAACAAACCTTTTCTCCCAAAAGCCTTTTTCCCAGGAATGGCAAAAATCGCCCATGGCCTCGATCACGCAGGAAGAGATGCCATGGTTCGAGATGTTGAAAAACATTGGGAAGCTGTAGGTTTCTCTACATATGCAGAGCAATTTTGCAGATGCTGTGCAATATGTCAAAAGTTTAATGTGGGAAAAGGTACCCAGGTAAGTCCCGCCGTTACCCCTAATCCAATGGGTCCGTTTGAACACCTCCAAATGGATTTCATTGAACTAACCCCGTCTAAAGGGTACCGATATTGTCTTGTGATTGTCGATGTGTTCTCCCGATGAATAGAGGCTTTCCCTTCAAAACACAACGATGCCAAAACAGTAGCTAAAGCACTAATTAAAGAGATTATTCCAAGATGGGGTATCCCTCAAAAGTTACAAACAGATAATGGCACTCATTTTGTGAACTCCGTTATAAATGAATTAACCACCTGGCTCCAAATTAATGTGCACCATTATTGTAAATACCATCCCCAAAGCGGAGGCATCGTAGAACGATGCAATGGCACTTTAAAAGCTAAACTCGCAAAAATTTGTGAACAAACTAATTTATCATGGCCGGATGCACTACCCTTAGCTTTAATGGGACTAAGGGGACGGACACACCGACAACTGGGACTATCGCCGTTTGAGATTCTGACCGGACGTCCCATGCCCGTTGGCATGGTTGTAGGAAATGTGAATTTGCATACTGTGGACAATGATCTTCTCTCTAGTCTTGCAGGTTTACGAACCTCGTTGAAGGAAATCCACCAGCAGGTTAATCAAGCCTGGAGGACCAGCCCCCTTTCCAAGGATTTACCAATTCCTTTGGGCACCTGGATCCTGGTTCGAGATACTCGGAGGAAACACTGGCATCAGCCTAGGTGGAGAGGACCATTCCAAATTCTTCTATCCACACCACATGCCGTGAAAGTTGAAGGACATGCCTCTCATGAATGTGCTGACAACCATTGTAACCCCTTGATCATTACTTTGAAGAACCCCTCTTTACATGACTCAGGTATATATGTATTAGGGGCATATGTATCTGGAACAGACCCTTTAGGGAGATTTCTAATTAAGATTGACAATCCTGTTACTAACACCCCTCATTCTCTGGCACACATACCCATCTCCCCAACTTTTGGTTCAGATTTTTCTCCTGTTAAGATTATGAATATTTCCACCCTTTCATCCACTTTTTCAGTAGAAACTGGTTATGGGGATCAGAATAGATGGTTACAGTGGGTTCTCTATTCAGCTAAGCAAGTTAATCGTTCTCATTGTTATGCGTGCGCTGCAGCCCGTCCCCATTTAGCTACAGTCCCTTTCCCATTATCTAACATTTCTGACCCCGTGGGGTTGCCCTGCCTTCTGTACTTATTCACTACTTCCAAGAAACCCCTCTCTGGTTCAAAGTGTTCTAATCTATCTATTCTTTTTCCCCCCACCCGTCACATGGATACCCCTATGTTTCAAACTCACGAAGGAAATTATACATGTTTCAAATCTTATGGAACGACATGGGTAGGAGAATTACCATTTTCTTTCTGTTCTCAAACTTTTCAGGTTAACTTTTCTCTGAACACCGTTCTGTCTTCCTTTCTTCTCTCCCAAACCACTCCTAGATCAGATATTTGGTGGATGTGCAGTAGGTCCAAATTATTTGCCACCCTTCCCCCTAACTGGTCTGGTACCTGTGCTCCAATCCAATTAGTTATGCCTTTTAGACTTCTATCCTTACCTCCCTCTCACTCCCCATATTATTCCACACTTCCTTATTTCCGACATACCCGCTCCCTTTTCCATACGCCTACTAATATCTCCTTACATGGCCCTGGAGTATACATAGATGCTATTGGAGTCCCTAGGGGTGTCCCAGACAGATTTAAAGCTAGGGATCAAGTTGCTGCCGGTTTTGAATCTATCATACCCCAAATTACTATTAATAAGAATGTAGACTGGATTAATTACCTTTATTATAACCAACAACGTTTCCTTAACTTCACCAAAGACGCTATTGAAGGCATACATGAACAGCTTGATCGTACTTCTCTGATGACTTGGCAAAATTGTCTAGCCCTGGACATGTTACTTGCGGAAAAGGGAGGTGTCTGTGCTATGTTTGGTGATGCTTGTTGTACATATATTCCAAATAATACCGCGCCAGATGGATCAATAACTCGTGCATTGGCAGGCCTTACTGCTCTCTCTAAAGAACTTTCCACTAATTCTGGCATTACAAATCCCTGGGATCAGTGGTTTGCATCCTCCTTCGGATCCTGGGGACAATGGATAAGATCTGTTTTCATTTCTTTGGTTGTGACATTTTGCCTCCTCCTCCTGGTTGGTTGTTGTATTATCCCTTTGTTTCGCTATATAATATCTAAGTACTTTACCGCCTCTATGGAAAGGGCATATATGCTACATGAGGAGCGCATGTCTCGTGTAGCTTCTTCCATTTTCTCTCCTCCTTCCCCTTCATCAACCATTTCAAGATAGAATTGTATTGCCCACATCATTTTGTTCAAAAAGGGAGGAGTGTAAAAACATAAAAAGATGTAATTGAACAAAATGTATGTGTGTATAGAAAATAGGACAGAATGATGAAACTTGTTTGTGTTTTGCGTACGTGACAGAAAGCATGTATACTTTCTGGAAGTTTCTTTTGATGATGTGTGTGACAAGAAAATATACCTTTAGGGTAATGACTTTACAAAATTGGAAAAGTACAATGAGTCAGGACGCTATTTTTATTGCTTACGTGGTCAACGATCAGGAGATTAGAAAGGTATAAAAGAACAAGGACATCTGCGCTCGAGGCAGATGAAGTGCGGTGTCCTAGGACTGTGTTTCTCTGACATATTACCTTTGCCTGGTATGTATCAATAAAAGGTTTTGACTAATTTTAATTTTCTTCTCTGTCTTCAGTCACAAAAAGTGTCCACAGTTTTTAATAAAAAAAAAAAAAAAAAAAAGTTGCATTTGTTAGTATTAAAAAAAATAAAGCGATCCATCATTGAGCCCACTCAATCTGATTCAGGATCACAGAGCTGCAGTCTCTCCTATCAATATTAGGCTCACGGCAGCAGGCAAACGTGGATGGAAACTAGTGACGGGCGAGTCGTGAACAATTCTTTCTTGTTGAACAACTCTTTTCAATGACTCGTGGGAATCAATTCACGAACACAAACAAATGAATGAGTAGAGTTGAACGGGAATGCTGAAGTACACGAGTGACGTCGTCGACTTCTTGCATTTAACTGTTTAAAGTGCAAATGCAAACAAAGCCCATCTGATTCATGATTCCTTCTAGTTAGAAGTAAATTTATTATCAGCGACCGAGAACTCTGTCATTGATCATTCTGTCATTCTTCATACAAGTACAATATGGCGACAACACATTTATACTAGAATGTATTGTTTTGTACAATTTGTTGTTGGAATTGTTTTAAACAGAATATATAAGCACAATATTAAATTAATTTGTTTGTACATTTAGCAAAATAGTCACACAAAACTGAACCTCATAAAAACATTATTCTAATTTCCAACAATTATTTGCTTTCAATTTCACTTTAGCATGCACTTTTTATGGCTCATTGAATGCACATTGCATATAACACTCACTGATTCTTTCATGTTCGAAATGAATCACTACCCGAGAACGAGTCACAATATACTCGTTCATTTGGCATGCAGACGAGTCACATGATTCTTGTTTATTTGATTTGTGAATGAGTCATTACCCAAAAACGAGTCACATCATTCACATTCATTTAATTCATGAACTGGCTCATTACCCGAGAATGACTTGCACATTTTTTCATTCACCTGTGATTCAGTAACAAAACATCTTATTTTAGGTATGTTTCTTAAATGTGTTATGCTTCATGTACTGAAACAGGAAAAATGTCATATGAAATATCATCACGTTAAAGATATGAGGATAAATCAAAAAGTAAAGGCAATTTGAAAATTATGCGGTAAGTGCGACGGATCGAAGCTAATGCAATATGAGACGTGGCTTACGAATAGTTTAAACATGCAGAAAAAAATGTTAAGCTAGAGAAAAAAAAACTGAATTTGCATGGGTTCCAGGCATTCTACCCTAACATAAATGTTCATAAGTCCTTCTTTATTTATTGTAGGCTTTGTCTAAAAGGATTTGAAGCAGTGGGTCTTATGGCTAGTTGGGGTATTCACTTTCACCCAAACATCACAGGAGGCTGCACAGGACTTTGATCAGGTGGTGGTGGTGCAGAAGAACTGGAAAAAAAATAGAGAAAAGTAAAGATTTTTGAAAAAAAATATCTTTTTTTTTATAAGGATTACTGTCCGCGATAATTTACTGTACACCAGACTGCCAGTATCTGGGCCTCATCCCTGTGGGATGTTCTTCTGAAATCAGCCTTATTGCAGTGGTGTTGTTGGCAAATTTAATTATGGTGTGTGTGGACTGGGCAGAGACACAGCCATAAGTATAAACTGAAGGGGTGAAGAAACGTGAGAGCCGAGTTTAGCAGTTTGAGGTTGGATATGAAGAAAGTCCTTTGTCCAGTAACATAAAGATAGAGAAAAGCCTACATTAGACAGCCTTATCAACAACCTGTCTCATTAAATTGTATTAAATGCAATTACAGTCTATAAAAAGCATCCTCGTTATACGCTGGTTTAGAGCGATGCCTTATATATGGTATTTAAAAAGCAGACTCTCATTGTGTTATGTTCAATATGTTTTGATTTATTTTTACAGAGTACATGTCCACATATAAACCATCATTTTCCCAACCCGCTTATCCAATTTAATATTGTGGGGAACCAGCAAGTGCAAGTGTGGTTGTGTGTAAGTGAGCCGTGCGATGGACTAGTAATCCATCCTGTCTTGTGCCCACTAGCTAATTAAAAGGGCAAGCTCAGTTATAGGACACATGCTGGACCCCCTAGAAAAGAAGAGAAATAAACCAAAACTGAGTGCCATTATGAACAGTGCTGCACATCCTCTGACACACCAACACTGGGCACTACCAGGACTTTCAGACACCGAATTATCAGTGCATCAGGAAATGCAATGGGGGTTCCTTCATACCAACTGCAATACAAATGTCTAGTGCCTTACTGGGCCTGGGACTGCCAAATCAGAAGATGTCTTTCTTTTTAATGTTCTTGGTTTTTAGTCAGACTAAAGTGTGTGTGTGTATATATATATATATTGTAATGAAAAACACAGACCAGCATAAAGAGTTGGGGGCATCAGTAGACAAACCCTGTATAAATGAAAATAAATGTGCTGTATAAAAAAAAAGGAAAAAAAGATATCTTCACAGATCAGATCCCAAAGTGACTGCTCCAAGGTGGCGACACTCCAGTTAAATACAAGCCAGGTAGGAATAGGCGGGTCCAGGGAGACAAGTGATGTCAGAGGCGTTAGGGCTGTTAATCATCCGGTTAATATAGGGGGGAGAGAAAAGGTGTTAGAAATCAGTGCTACTTTACGGATCATTGAGGAATTACCACAACTAGAGCTTTTGAGTTGTCCCCAAGGTGCATGTGTTTGACAATTTATTTATTTATTTAAAGAGCTTCTATAAAAAGCCAAATATCCTCCTTTGGGCAAAAAAAGTTTTATCTATCTATCTGATAGGTTCATTATAGGTTATTACATTTATTATTATTATTTTATATAGTTCATTTCCTATCTATCTATCTATCTATCTATCTATCTATCTATCTATCTATCTATCTATCTATCTATCTATCTATCTATCTGTCTGTCTGTCTGTCTGTCTGTCTGTCTGTCTGTCTGTCTGTCTGTCTGTCTGTCTGTCTAATCCTGCCTACCATACTGAAGTCTATGTATCTTATCCTGCCTACCATACTGAAGTCTATGTATCTTATCCTGCCTACTATACTAAAGTCTATCTATCTATCTGTCTATCTATCTATCTATCTATCTAATCCTGCCTACCATACTAAAGTCTATGTATCTTATCCTGCCTACTATACTAAAATCTATCTGTTTATCTATGCTCCAGCCCTCTGTGACTCTAAACTGGATTAATTAGATTTGGGAAAGTTATGTAATGCTTTTGGGCGGCAGCACGGTGGTGCAGTGGGTAGCGCTGCTGCCTCGCAGTTAGGAGACCCGGGTTCACTTCCCGGGTCCTCCCTGCGTGGAGTTTGCATGTTCTCCCCGTGTCTGCGTGGGTTTCCTCCCACAGTCCAAAGACATGCAGGTTAGGTGCATTGGCAATTCTAAATTGCCCCTAGTGTGTGCTTGGTGTGAGTGTGTGTCCTGCGGTGGGCTGGCGCCCTGCCTTGCACCCTGTGTTGGCTGGGATTGGCTCCAGCAGACCCCCGTGATCCTGTAGTTAGGATATAGCGGGTTGGAAAATGGATGGATGGGTGTAATGCTAGCCATTGAAAAGTTACAAATGACAGAGAAAAAGCAAATTTACACTTCTAGATTCTAAATCCTCGTGTTCAGTTGGCCTCTCAGTCCCAATCTTTATAATCGTATAATTTTATGTACCACATTTACAGGGAAACTGTTTAGCTGTAAATGCTTCACTGAAACAGATTTTGACCACTCATTTTTCTCTGTGCTGTATGCTACATTTGGATAAAAATAAACAAATAAGTTTCCCTTTAGACCTTTTGAGTCAGTCATGTTTATATTTTAAAGTTTTGAATCAATTTTAAATGTTCAAATGCCGATGCAGTCATTGTTCAGATGATATCTGGGAGCCAGATGACTGTCAGCTGAAGTGAAGTTCTCGGTCTTCTTTCTGGCTCTGTGTGGTTCTGTTATTTCAGTGAATGGGCACACTAAGGGTGGTGTGATGGTTATGAGCTTTGGAGTAAATAGGAAAGGCTCTTAATAGGAGTGTTAGGGTTAGGGATGGGGTTAGGGCAAATGACTGATTCGCTAAATTGTATTATTCATGATTAGCTGTAAGCACTGAATATATGTCATAGAATATCCTAATAATACAAACCTTTGAAACAAGTTATTCTCAGTAATTTCTTTTGTTCTCTTTAGAATTGTTACAGAAATAGATAACACTGACTGTTTAAGCAAGTCTTTTAATAATCCATTTCATAATTAGACTGATTATGTCACCTTTAAGAGTTTCTGTCACAATACTATGTTCAAAGACTGGCTTCCATATCAAAAAAGAAGGCACCTGAGATTCTCACAGTAGGAAATTACTGGCTATAATAATGTGCAGCTAAAACATTTATAGCCCAGCACTAAGCTTTTGTGATAAAGTCATGAAGTGTAATTGCTTCATCTCTGATGTCTGTATTTGAAACATTTTGTTTAACGGCTTTTGGTTTGAAAAAAAAAGAAAAAGTGTTTTTTTTCCTCAAATGTTAGTTGAAGGGTGGTAATCAATCTGTGGCTTAGTCTATCCATCTGTTCCCCACGGAGCTACAGAACACACCAGCCCTCACACATTTGAAGGCTGAAGATGGCTTTGTTCTGTGTCAGAGCTACTTTCTCTTATACCTCAGATTCGCCATGCCATGCGGTCAAGATTACAATGTTTTCAACGTTTTGACCACATGAAATGCTTGCATGTGCAGGTTGTGGTCATCTCACATTTCCAGACTGAAGTCAGTAGAAGGTGCTCTTGCAGACCCCAAATCTAAAAAACAAAGCCAGTGAGACAAAGAGCATTAAAAAACAGAAAGGAATTTATTTTAACATAAAATATATTAATACAAGTAATGGTGCACTGCCCGATAACACGCAGTGGGTACACTTGACTTGAGCATTCTTAGTTTTCATCCTCTTTCCCTGTACGTTTATCATTCGTTTGCTCAGAGGTTGATGCGCTTGCTGCTTCCGGAGCAGCTCTTCTTTTCTCCACCCTAGCGGCCTGCTTCTTCTCTTCTTGCGTCGGCATCTTTTTGCGTTAAAACTGATTAAGTCAGTGTTTGTCTTGCAATTACTTAGTATGCTTTCTTTAATTTTTCACTTAAGCTGGCACTTAAGTCTTCAATCTGCATCAAGAATGATTTAAGATCTGAAGAGGTAGGGGAAATGATGGCGAAGGTGGTAGAGATGAGAACGGCACTCGTACATATGTGCCGCACGGCCGCCCTGCTGATCGCTGCTGGGAGTTGATTCTACGATAAATTACAATAAAATAAAAAGAGGAATAACCTTGGAGTTCAATTATCACTCCAAAAGCGGATAGTAGACGTCACATAGTGGATGTGTACCAAATTTCAGGTCAATAGTTCAAACGGTTTGAGAGTTACAAGTGATTTAAAATCCTGGACAGACAAACGAACAACCACAGTAGCGTATTATATATAAAGACGGGATGGCATAGAGTCTTGGGGGTTAAAGTACAAATATAAGGGGAGAATAAATTGACAATACTGCGGTGGGTTGGCACCCTGCCTGGGATTGGTTCCTGCCTTGTGCCCTGTGTTGGCTTGGATTGGCTCCAGCAGACCCCCGTGACCCTGTGTTCAGATTCAGCGGGTTGGAAAATGGATGGATGGATGGATAAATTGACAATATACCTTTTACATCTCAATGTCTACTGTTATGGTTTGAGTTTCTGTTTGAAACTAGAAAAATCATTATGTTGTATTTGGGGTGGGCACATGGGGGGGGGGCAGTATCATACACCCAGAAAACCTCATTTTGTTTTCTGAAGTAGAGAGTCCATTTAGAAGTTTAATTTTATCCATTATCCATTATCAATGCTTTTTTAATGCCATTTTGTTTTATGCATTGGTGCCACTATGCTGTGGACTTTGCATTGGTGATTTTAATGACATTGTATCTTGGGAATGACATGACATGACAATGTCATCACAGACAGACAGATAGATAGATAGATAGATAGATAGATAGATAGATAGATAGATAGATAGATAGATAGATAGATAGATAGATAGATAGATAGATAGATAGATAGATAGATAGATAGATAGATAGATAGATAGAGAAAGACTGGCTAGACAGAAAATAAATTTTGGGGCACCAACCCGGCCGTCGAAGTTTACTTAAAATAACAAACAAAAACAAACGCTCAAAGGCGAGAAAATGTAACAAAACCAGTTGCCAACAAAATAACTTGGCTTGATAGTTCTAGATGGTTCTTCATCTATATGATCGAGGAACTCCTTCACTCTGGTCGTTTGCATGAGAAGTGACGCCCCCTTCCAGGTGGTAGTACTTTTATGAAAGGGGCGGAGTCATTTGGCTTCATTGGACGGTTTCTCCAAACTGTGGAGAGAAACAGAAGACAAGAGAGTTAGCGGCAGTGCCCCCATCTAGGTCCGGAACTACATACCTAGGGTGAACTAGGTGGGCAACCCACTGATGAGCATGGGTGGCAACAGGTATATAGATAGAAAGTTTACTAATTTCAAAAAATCAAACGTTTACAGCAGCAGACAAAAAAAGTCCCAAATATACATATAACAAGAATTATAATATTCTTTGGTATGCTAAGAAGGTACAAATGCACATATAACAAGAATTACTGAATAGTAAATTAACTAAGTTAATTAACTAAATAAATTAACTAAATAAACTAATGCAAGTGGAGTGGTGGCTCTGAGGCTAGAGATCTGCACTGGCAATTGAAAGGTTGCCGGTTTGAATCCTGTAAATGCCAATAGGGACTCTGCTCTGTTGGGCCCTTGAGGCCCTTAACCTGTAATTGCTGACCACTTTGAGTAGTGAGAAAAGCGCTATATAAATGCAAAGAATTATTATTATTTTAAGTGTAGGTATTTATTAAGTGTAAAGTGATTAGAATTGAATATTTGTATATGTTACAATTTTGCAGTAGAGGATGTCAGTCATTGGCACAGTATATTGCACATGGTGTTATGGTCTGTCTGCTGGACCAGCTCAGTACTATTCAACACATAGGAAACAATACTTCCTTGGCACAGAGGTGACTGTCAGATAGCGGGTCCATGACATGTGCATTTGAAATAAATATTGTGGTGCAGTGTTTCCAGAGGAAGATGTGGGGGTGGGAGATCCCATATTCACGAGAACATATGTGAGACTGACCCGATCCTTCATTAGCACTGGAGCCAAAACTGCCGCAGATGCATCCCACATCATTATTAAAAAGAGAACTGAGGCACAAGAAGGATGAACGAAAAGAACAAAGAAATGAAAGAACCGAGAGTGAGTGCAGTATCGGGTGCCTTAAACAGTCAGAGAGAAAGCAGAGCGGTTGGTAGTCCTGTGGTGGAGCGAACAATAAGGCGGATCATTACCCGCTGCTGTATTAGAGGTGGAGTCCTCCTTAAGGATCCGAGGGATGCCAGGAAGGTGAGAAAGAAGATCGGAAGGACAGCCGAATCTGAGAGGTCGGAAAGTGGACCGCAACTGCTGGCCATGGGGTTAGCTGGGGAGACAGGAAAGAGGAAGTTGCACTGGGCTCACCTGAAAGGAGAAAGATCACCGACCTGATGACTGTGTTGCTTTATTCTGGTTTTATCCTTTGACTGTTTATGGAATTTCAACTCACGGACTGTTCACTGAGTTTGTTGGATTATTCATTTATGGAAGATCTTGCACTGCACTTCTTAGAACACTGTTTGATTTTAATAAAAGTACTTTGCAGTTTGCACCAACCCTTTGCTGAATGTGTGTGTGTCGTCATTTGCCAGGTTCATATTTTTGGAGGTTCGGGGTTCAAACGCTTCCTGGATACAACTATGGAGTGTGGAACTGAACATCACCTAAGTAACAAACAATGCAAAATCCACGAAATAGCAGTGCCTATTGTCCAAACACAAATGGCATATGATAATAGCATAAAAATAACTGTTTAAAAAGCCTACAAGTGAAACTTCACAAATGAATTTCTTGTGTCTGAAAGCTCTAGAAAAGCTGCACTGAAGACCATGAACACTTCAGAAAAATGCAGAAAAAAAAAAAATCCAGTCAACACCCAGACCCCAACCTTCTGTTAAAGGTAACACGTATAGCAAGTAGGCATTCCCTGTACCGGTATGGGGACTTAAAACAGATTTCCCCTTGTGCCCTAGTGTAATTATTTTCAGTTGAAAATTGAAAGTATGCATCATGAGAAGAATTTAGGAGTCGTAGTGGACTCAACACTATCAACTTCCAGACAGTGTTCAGAAGCCATTAAGAAAGCTAACAGAATGTCAGGTTATATAGCATCTTGATGTGTGGAGTACAAGTCACAGGAGGTTCTGCTCAAGCTTTATAACACACTGGTGAGGCCTCATCTGGAGTACTGTGAGCAGTTTTGGTCTCCAGGCTAGAAAAACGACATAGCAGCACTAGAAAAGGTCCAGAGAAGAGTGACTAGGCTGATTCCAGGGCTACAGGGGTTGAATTATGAGGAAAGATGAAAAGAGCTGAGCCTTTAAAGAAGATTAAGAGGAGACATAACTAAAGTGTTTAAAATAATGAGGGGAATTAGACCAGTGGATTGAGACGGTGACTTTAAAATGAGTTCAACAAGAACACAAGGACACAGTTGGATACTCATTAAGGATAAATCAGCACAAATTTTCTTCACACAGAGAAACATAAACACATGGAATAAGTGACCAAGAAGTGTGGTAGACAGTAGAACTTTAAGGCCTTTTAAAACTAGAGTTAATATTATTTTGGAGGAATTAAGTGGATAGGACTGGCAAGCTTTGTTGAGCTGAATGGCCTAACTGTTTGCAATATTCTATTGTTCTAATGCAGGGGTGCCCACACTTTTTCGGCTTGCAAGCTACTTTTAAAATGACGATGTCGAAATGATCTACCTACATTAAAAATGCTATATATATATATATATATATATATATATATATATATATACAGTGGTGTGAAAAACTATTTGCCCCCTTCCTGATTTCTTATTCTTTTGCATGTTTGTCACACAAAATGTTTCTGATCATCAAACACATTTAACCATTAGTCAAATATAACACAAGTAAACACAAAATGCAGTTTGTAAATGGTGGTTTTTATTATTTAGGGAGAAAAAAAAATCCAAACCTACATGGCCCTGTGTGAAAAAGTAATTGCCCCCTGAACCTAATAACTGGTTGGGCCACCCTTAGCAGCAATAACTGCAATCAAGCGTTTGCGATAACTTGCAATGAGTCTTTTACAGCGCTCTGGAGGAATTTTGGCCCACTCATCTTTGCAAAATTGTTGTAATTCAGCTTTATTTGAGGGTTTTCTAGCATGAACCGCCTTTTTAAGGTCATGCCATAGCATCTCAATTGGATTCAGGTCAGGACTTTGACTAGGCCACTCCAAAGTCTTCATTTTGTTTTTCTTCAGCCATTCAGAGGTGGATTTGCTGGTGTGTTTTGGGTCATTGTCCTGTTGCAGCACCCAAGATCGCTTCAGCTTGAGTTGACGAACAGATGGCCGGACATTCTCCTTCAGGATTTTTTGGTAGACAGTAGAATTCATGGTTCCATCTATCACAGCAAGCCTTCCAGGTCCTGAAGCAGCAAAACAACCCCAGACCATCACACTACCACCACCATATTTTACTGTTGGTATGATGTTCTTTTTCTGAAATGCTGTGTTCCTTTTACGCCAGATGTAACGGGACATTTGCCTTTCAAAAAGTTCAACTTTTGTCTCATCAGTCCACAAGGTACTTTCCCAAAAGTCTTGGCAATCATTGAGATGTTTCTTAGCAAAATTGAGACGAGCCCTAATGTTCTTTTTGCTTAACAGTGGTTTGCGTCTTGGAAATCTGCCATGCAGGCCATTTTTGCCCAGTCTCTTTCTTATGGTGGAGTCGTGAACACTGACCTTAATTGAGGCAAGTGAGGCCTGCAGTTCTTTAGACATTGTCCTGGGGTCTTTTATGACCTCTTGGATGAGTCGTCTCTGCGCTCTTGGGGTAATTTTGGTCGGCCGGCCACTCCTGGGAAGGTTCACCACTGTTCCATGTTTTTGCCATTTGTGGATAATGGCTCTCACTGTGGTTCGCTGGAGTCCCAAAGCTTTAGAAATGGCTTTATAACCTTTACCAGACTGATAGATCTCAATTACTTCTGTTCTCATTTGTTCCTGAATTTCTTTGGATCTTGGCATGATGTCTAGCTTTTGAGGTGCTTTTGGTCTACTTCTCTGTGTCAGGCAGCTCCTATTTAAGTGATTTCTTGATTGAAACAGGTGTGGCAGTAATCAGGCCTGGGGGGTGGCTACGGAAATTGAACTCAGGTGTGATACACCACAGTTAGGTTATTTTTTAACAAGGGGGCAATTACTTTTTCACACAGGGCCATGTAGGTTTGGATTTTTTTTTCTCCCTAAATAATAAAAACCATCATTTAAAAACTGCATTTTGTGTTTACTTGTGTTATATTTGACTAATGGTTAAATGTGTTTGATGATCAGAAACATTTTGTGTGACAAACATGCAAAAGAATAAGAAATCAGGAAGGGGGCAAATAGTTTTTCACACCACTGTATATATTATATATATATACTGAGTATACTTTACACATAAAATATATGTTGTCGTACCTTGCATAACTGAATAACCTTTATGGCACAATAACAATTCAATACATTTATGGTCACTACAGTATTTGGATTTAATAATCTTCATGTGGGAAAAGGCTGACTCGCATAAATAAGTAGAGCCGAATAATGCAGTCAAGGAGGCCGCATATTTCCTCACGTTTGGGTACTTTTCCTCTGCGTGTAAGTTCCAAAACTGTCCAAGAGCCCCAGACTTCAGCTGAATGTCATCCTGTAGTGTCAAAATCTCACCCTCCACTGTAGAGGAGTTTTAGGTGAAACAGTGCTGCAATTTTTGATGCGGGTGAATCCCCCCCAACATCTTCCCTAAATGGATAGCGCTTAAATGTAGCGATTGGCTCAAGTAAAGCTGAGTCTTGAAAGCGTCTGTTAAAGTCTGACAGGCAATTTTTTCAATCTGCCCTGTGTAGCGTATGCTGTCAAGTTGTCCATTGAGTCTCCATGTCTGACGCGAGGTTTTGGATGTTCCCCAAATCAAGGCGCTGCAGCTTTGAGGACAGATGTTGCATTTTTCATTTGAAAGCATTAACTGAGCTAATCATATTGACCATGGAGTTCTCTTTTCCTTGCAGCTGTAAATTAAGCTCATTTAACATGTTGGTCGGATCGGAAAAAAAAATTCCAAGTCTAGCGGCCATTGATCGTTATTAAGTTGTTTGTATTCTGCATGTTTAATGACAAGGAGAAACTCCTTTTTCTCCGGCCAGGGGCCTTGAAATCTCAGGAGTAATTTCTCACTAGCCATCTGTCTCAACGAAGGCCTCTTTTTATCATCTCTCCATCTTGGAAGGACTTCTTATGCTTAATGATCGAGTGACCCGGAACGATGCTTCGGTGTCTGCCTTTGCTTTGGAATTCAGCCGAGTGAAAAATGATGGCTGTCCGATTAACTGCGATTTTAGTTCCCTCTCCTTTCTCTTTCTCAGATTGCTTTTCGGAAGGAAGTCAGTTTCATAGTTTTTATGAACAGTTCGAAAGTGCCTTTCCACATTTTCCTTCTTTGGAATAGCAATGATAGATTGACAGATCAGACAAATGCACTTCGATTGTGACATTGTGAGAAAACAAATCCTCTTCCAATTCCACATCCAGCCTATACCCTCCCCAAACAATTTTTTCTTTTTAAATCCCTTCTTTAGTCGATATAAATTGGAAGGCTAACTAGATCACAGCCGGAGTTTTGCAGTAGCTCGCGCGTTTGATCGTGCATGCGGGATGACCAATGTGTTAGAAGAAAAGAGATTTCAGACTGGCCGCCCTGTATGTCAATCAAGTGGCAAATGCCATAGGAAGGATATATGATAGACTAATGTTTAAAAAAAATTTTTTTTGAACGCAACACGATCTACCTGCACGACCTTTCTGATCTACCGGTTGATTGCGATCGACACATTGGGCACCCCTGTTCTAATGGAAAAGGCCAAGAGCACATTTACAAATGTTAAAAAGTTACAATTCCACCCCATGTTTATTATCATGTGTGGACAGTATACGAGGGGGGACCCAAAAATAACCGGAAATATTTTTAAAACGTGTTTAATTTAATTTTCTCTACAAACTACAATTAGTCTCCTTCAAAGTACTCTCCATTGGCGGAAATACACTTATCTAACCGTTTGTTCCATTGTTCAAAACATTTTTTAAATTCGTCTGAAGTAATGCCCATTAATGCTCTGGTCGTTTCTTGTTCTACCTCTTCGACGTCAGCAAAATGCCTTCCTTTCAAGTCTTTTTTCATCCGAGGGAACAAAAAGAAATCACACGGAGCTAAATCTGGTGAGTAGGGTGGGTGGTTCAGGGTTGTCATACCGTTTCTAACAATAGTTTCTGCAACGCTTTTTTCAAGAAGAAAACAAAATTTCACTGCCGCGCGTTGCTCACGATAATCGGCCATCGCAAAAAAACGACGCTTGCACAAAACTACTTTTACAAAAAAATTCACTGAACACAAGCACAACCTTCCAGACTGATGGCACTTGGCAGACTGACTTGTGAGGAGTGTAACTAGATCGCACTAGCGGCCCAACCACGTACTACAAGTACCAACCTAACAACAACAAAATTCCGGTTATTTTTGGGTCCCCCCTCGTATATACTTGAATTCTCAAAGAATATTGATGGAAGTGCAATATAAATAATTTCGTGTTTTTTTTATTTAAGAATTATTTCTTACAGTAATTAGAAATAAACCATTTGCATATGCATATCGTATGAAAATAGAAAATGATAAGACATATACCGTACATGTAATCTTGTACTCAGTTTTTCTTTTTAAAATTAAAATTAAGGAAGGAACCTCCACTTCAAAAAAGGTGAACAACACCTTTAAACGTATATTTATTCACAGCATTTTCAATATTTCTTGAAATAACTTGGCAAAGAATTTCCATAAGTAGCCCTTCAGAAGGTCCTTCCTGAATTTCTTTACTTCATACAGAATAACAGTAACAATTTACTTTGTTTCTTTTTATTTTTTTTTTCTTTTTAACAGTGGCTATGGTTGGTCTGGCAGTAAATTAATGTTGTGATTTGGAAATTCTTAAAGGCACCTCATCTGTTTCAGGCCAATTTTTCATAATAAAGAACTTCTTAAGTCAAACAAAGACGAAGTGTGGATAAGTAACTTTTGTGACTGAGTGCATTCTGGTTTATCTTTCCTTTGAAAAAATAAACTCTTCCAGTGACTAATAACGGTACTGGAATGTGCTTAGAGATTTCCATTATGCCCTCCTTCTAAGCGTAATGAATATCATAGGTTGCTTCATATATACGCAGAGGTCCTTCATTTAGTTTAATATATAATAAGCTTTGTTTGAAGTTTTAACTGCTGTCTGACCTTTAAACAATCACAGAAAGATCATACAATTTGACAGTATGGCATATTCACAAAGAAAATGGATAGTTTTAAAATGCTTAAACCTGTTATGCAATATGTTATGGTTAGAGGTCTGCCCTGCTGTTTATTTATCAAATCTTATGATTTATTTTAATAAAATGCAAACAAAATAGAAAAACAGGTTTTTCATACATTTTCATTTAAACTCACTTTTGTAGGTCATTTGTCTCTTTGAACTTTAAATGATCCTGTAAAGGCATAAAAATGGTTTTAAATACACGCAGACAGACTTTTAAAAAAAAAAGTCTGAAAGGCTGAAAAAGGTCATTTAGTCAAAGAAGTCTTGACATCTCCATCCATTATCATCTAACCTGCTTTTTAAGTTCAGGATTAGTGAAGTCGGTGACCATCCTAGCAGTCTCGGGAGCAGGGTAGGCCGCAACCCTGCACACAATGCTCTTCATTACAGGGCCCAATCAGATTTAATATTAGCAACTAACCTAACACATACATACAGGGGATTCATAAAGCATTCTGACCCCTTCGCGTTCTGCACACTTTATTGTATTGTAGCATTTGTGGCATTTTTGCAAATTAATTTCATTTTAAATTGATAAAATATCCATTTTTGCCAAATCAGTTTAATTTTATATGGATAAAGTTGCCATTTTTGCCAGGCAATCTACTCTCTATAACCCATAATGACAAAGTGAAAACGTGTTTTCAGAAAAGTTGCAGTTGAGGTATGCTTCTTAGAGTCGGAGAAAGGGAATCAAGTTTTGTACTAACTCAGGCCACCTCGTGAGTAGTGTGGAAGAAAAATGAAAATTAGGTGTTACACAGTAATTTAACGTGTGTAATATGTACTGTCATAAGAATGGGTCATAGACATCATAAAGGTTTGGGGCATCCACCCGTATATTGTTTCCTGGCTGCAAAAAGTTGATTTCACATAAGCACGAATGTGCATAGAACAGAGTCCAAAACAGAACTGACTGCCCTTGAGAGAAAATGGCCGTTTTAAGCAAGAGTAGGGGAAATGACATCACTAGTGGCGGAACTGGAAGTGATGTCATCGTGGCTGGAAGTGATACCATCATTGACGCCTTGACCGGAGCCATCGTCTTAGTGACCGGAAGTGATGTCATCGTGGCTGGAAGTGATACCATCATTGACGCCTTGACCGGAGCCATCGTCTTAGTGACCGGAAGTGATGTCATAGTTGGAACTGGGAAACCCAGAAGTGATGTCTTCGTGACCGGAAGCGATGCCATCGTTGGCGCCGCTGAGGTCTCACCAGTGCATTATAAAGCATAAGCATATCCTCCTTGGACGTGTAACATTAATTGCCGTCACGCTGGTGTACGCAGGCAATCAGACAGAACCAAGAAGAGACAGAAGGCCAAAGCAAGACAAGCTGTGGATTCATTAAACTTGGGACAGATCTTGTTCTATTTTTCACTGAGACAGCACTTAGACCTGAGGGTCACCTTCTCTTAATACCATACTACAGAGCATGGTCTTGATCCACTGTTGCTACGGTACTATCTGGGACACTGCATCTGACACACCATATTTCCAGATGTACAGCCAGCCCAAACAAAATTATCACAAAAGTGCAGATAATTACTGATGTATTACTCTTAATAATACATTTTATTTATATAGCGCCTCTCCCATGCTCAAGGCACTCTTGTTAATGGAAATAAACAAATTGCTTATTGTCAAAAAACAAATACAACAAAATGTAACATTTTAAGAGATTACCAGTTCTCTTAAATTCACTGATGACTTTGAACGTCATGGCTTAAGTTATATTTAGTGAGCCATTTTTGAAAGATGTCAGAGGAATAAGAAATAGAAATAAATAAATAACCGCTACAAAAGCAAAGTAAAAAAATTTATAAAACATTTCAATAGCTTAACATTTCAGCGGAATTAATTGCCAACTTAGAATGTGATCAGTTCAGCCATATTTATGAAGTTATGTTTTATAGATGACAAAAGTAGAAGAAATAGAAATAAATACATAGCCACTACAAAATCAAAGTAAGAAAGTTGCTCAAACATTTCAATAGCTTAACGATTCGGCAGAATTGTCGACTTTGAATGTGATCACTTCAGCCATATTTATTAAGTTATGTTTTAAAGATGACAAAACAATAAAAAATAGAAATAAATATATAACTGTTACAAAATCAAAGTAAGAAAGTGGATAAAACATTTCAATAGCTTAACGATTTGGCAGAATTAATTGTCAACTTTGAATGTGATAATAAATATGGCTGAAGTTAAGTTATGCTTTATTGATGACAAAAGAAGAAGAAACAGAAATAAATAGCCACTACAAAATCAAAATAACAAAGCTAATAAAACATTTTAATACCTTAATGATTTCTGTGTAATTAATTGCCAACTTTGAAGGTGATCACTTCTGCCATATTTGTTATGTTTTAAAGATAACAAAAGAATAAAAAATAGAAATAAACATATAACTGTTACAAAATCAAAGTTAAGAAAGTGGATAAAACATTTCAACAGCTTAACGATTTGGCGGTATTAAATGCCGACTTTAGAAGGTGGTCACTTCAGCCATATTTATTAAATTAGGTTTTAACGATAAGTAAAGAATCGTAAATTTAAATCAATAACAGAATAACCTTTTCCAAAGACATGGGGGCTGTATATGACCCAGGGCAAAATAAACCAACAATATGTATGTATAATATTGAGGAAAAAAAATTATCTGTGCCACCAGTATGTATTTACAGACTTGGATAATTTTCTTAGATTTTCCACTAATAAAATGCATTCAGTCTTTTGCACAGTAAAGGTTTTATGTCACTTTATGTTATTATAATGAGAACAGAAAACTGCAAGCGTGATGCTGTTTTCTGCCAACTGCAAACTGCTGAGGCCAGAAAGGAGCCATTTTATGGCCAGCTATGGTTGTCAGCTTTTTTGTTAGCCTTTAGCTGGAGCAATATGGTTTCTATAACTGCAGATTTTCTTACACATTTGGAGAAAATCTGCTTAAAATACCATGACTACATTTCTATGAGAGTTTGACCACCAGTGGATAGATTTAATAACAATGAGAAGTTTAGGCATATTGCCTTCCATAAAACTAATGTTGTGGTCTTTGAAACCACAAGAAGACTGGGTCTGTCAAAGGAAGAATATTTTGTCGGTGATTTACAATCTAATTGGAGCCTTCTTTTCCCTTTTTCTGCATAGCAATGTTCATGAGTGGTTTGGCTCCAAACTTAAAAGTTGGCCGAAGCTAATGTACAAAAGCTGAGGATGTAATTAAATTATTTCCCGTTTGATTTTAACTGAACAGCTTCTTCATGTGATTTGTATCTGCTATGCTTCATATGGAAACGAAAAAATACCTTTTTACACCCAGACCACTAGAACTCAAACAAGTGTGATTTAGCCCACAGGCATGCATGAAATAACTTACTTGTGATTCTTACCCAGAGTAGCGAGTCACGAGTTTTATTTATTTTTTATTTACTTCTACAGCTCAATTTACACAAAGTTAGCATTTTTGTAAGCCATCGCTTGTAATAGTAGGCAGAAAGTTCAGGAAGTTTAACTTGGTTCTGTCACCCTGGGTTTGGTCCAACTTTCAGCTGCTTTACTACACCCTGCAGGGCTAAATATAGGATAATCACGGGCTTCGAGGGTATTATAAACCAGTTATGGAATTGAAGGCTTTTGTAGAACATCTGTTCTTTGAGAAAAGAAAAATAAAAGCGGTAGATAAGTTTGAAAGTTATGATATAAAACCTATTAGGGTGCTATTCCTGTCATGAGGAACATATTAATAATGTGGCCTTAAATATTCTTTAAAAATTATCATTAAGGATATATTAAAGTTAGGGTGCTAAGCCTGGTACGAACAGGTCTAAATAGTAAAGACGCCGCTCTAAAATAAACCACATTTATTGTATACTCTCAAGTATTAAATGAGCGTAAGTACCGTCTCCCAAAGTCGTTTAAATGAGATTTGTAAATATAATCACTTTAGTACTTTTTATGCCAAACTTGTCAATTTAATACTAGCCATGGTACCTGCCAAGGTAGAAATGATAGGTAGAGCAACACAGAAAACTTGGAACATCAACCGTGTCGCCCCGTTTAATGCGAATGTCCAAAGCAAAATTCACATCTTTATATGATACTAGCAAAATACCTGCATTTCGCAGCGGCGAAGTACTGCTTTAAAATTTTTATTAAGAAGAAAAGTAAACCTTTTTAAACTGAGGTGAAAATATACCAATAATTATTTGTTAAGGATCTCTTTGTATACCATGTTGTCAGTTCGGCCCTCCGGTTGTAATATGACCAAGCTGTGCGCTGAGCTTACTCTTGAGCATGCAACGTATAGTTGGCCATGTGAAAAGCAATCTCGCCTCAAATCAGTGCCAACCTTTTGTAGGGTCTGTCCCTGAGACTTATTAATTGTCATTGCGAAGCAGAGCCTTACTGGAAATTGGAGGCGTTTGAATTGAAATTGGTTTCATCGATAACTTCGCATCCAGCTTTTGAGAGTTTAAACATTCATAAACATCAAAGTGTCCACTACTCAAATCGTCACCTGTGAATCTAAGATGTTTAAGAGGCATTGGCGGTTGTCCAAAGGTGTAAAATATTTGGCCATTTTGGTACACTTGAAAGTGACAACCAAACAATTCAGCGGCAGCCATCAACTCACATACAGAACCATAGGTGAAGGGCTTAAGCATTTCACTCTTCTAGTGCTCCTGTGTAGTATAATTATCTCCTGTACCGTCATCAGTCCACACCTTGAACCTGTCCCAGTCATTCAATACATAAGAGACAATGTTCTTCCAGATAACAAGAGTGAGCCTGATATGGCCGTGCAATATGTAACACAGAGAATGGAAAAGGCAGGCGCCATCTCCGGGCATGGAAACCACTCGGTAAGTGACAGTTGATTGATCGATGGTGATCACCTCAATAGACATGTTAATAGGGGTATGGTTGGAACAATAAAGGAAGTAGGTACCTGAACAATGTAAACTAAGTCTAAAATACCTACAGAATAACTATAATCGTAATAAATGAACAGTAAAACAGCGGAGAAGCCGTGGATTAAATAAAAAGGCTGCAGTTATCAGCAGGGAGACGTGAATACTGTGGCGAAGCAAGGAAGGGAATGAAGAGACCGGAGCGATGGACGGCCTTATATAGGCAGGCAGCCAACTACGTGGGAGGCGTGGGGATGGGATACCCAACGTCGCCTCACATGGCGACCGAGCTGCAGGCTATGGACGTATATATGTACGTAAGTAGGATTCAGTTAGCGTTGGGAACCCGGTAAGAAATTTCTTGAAGATGGGCCCATAAGTAACAAAGACCGCTGGAAAGTTAAATATGGCGGCCGACAGTGGCGTCATACCACCGAAATAAGCACGTACATTGGTTTTGGTTAGCGCAGGGAAGCCGCCTACCAAATTTCGTGAAGATGGGGCCATAAATAAGAAAGTTTAACATGGCGGAAGTTGTCGACTGTTATGACCGTTACGCGTAGAATTTCGAAATGAAACCTGCTTAACTTTTGTAAGTAAGCTGTAAGGAATGAGCCTGCCAAATTTCAGCCTTCTACCTACACGGGAAGTTGGAGAATTAGTGATGAGTGAGTGAGTCAGTGAGGGCTTTGCCTTTTATTAGTATAGATGATAAGGAAATGGTCACATGGGCAGAATAATAGCAATAATAATAATGAAAAAAGCTCTTTTGGCTGTTAAAAGCAAGGGTCGTTCCGTGGAGCTCCGTCCAACGTGTCGCTCTAAGTGGAAAGTGACGCCTCCTTCCGGGCAGCCAGGTCTCTTATAGTGTGCAGACCAGGAGGAGCGGAGCTAAGTGCCCTCACTGGGAAGTTTCTTGGTGCTGCAGGGAGAGAAGGAGAAGAGAACGTTAGTGAGAGCACCCTGCTCTTGCGTGGGCGAGTTATCAGATACCTCGATTGAGCCCATGAGGAGATGCTCCGACACACATGCATGACAATAGATAATAGAATAAATTTTAAAATGTTTGATATCTCTTGCCCTGTCTTTTCCTCTCTTGACTGGTGTTCCTACTCCTTTATACTTCCTCAAGTGTCTCATACTTCCTCTTTACCTTGCGTTACAAAAGTAAAAAAATCACAAAAAAGCCAAACTGACCAATCAGATTGCTCTGAGTGTCTGGACGCACAAACCTTAACGTTTTATTATATAGTAGATCAGGCAGCTAACTTAATGAAGATAAATGTGATACATCACATGCAGCCAAGTGGCGTAAGTCTACCTCAGACAGCAATATTTAAGCAAGGAGAGAACCACAATGACCCTCTGGTCAAGGAGCCAGCCAGGAAAACTGTTATTGGAAAAAAAAGAATAATATTAACTTGTGAGCCAGTGCATAAATATTGACTATTACCCATTCTTCAAGTTTCTAAGAGAGGTAGTGTACTGTAAATAAAGCACAACAACACGTCAAAGGTTTGGGGATTTGCCCTGTATACTGTCGTAAATGGTTGAGGTCTTTACAGACTTGAGTCCATAAACAGAACAACAATAGGCGGAAGGAAATTAGGTCATGGAAAGTGGCATTCAGGAACCGGAAGTAACATCAGCAGGTGATGGGATGTTGAGGCTTGACACTGGAAGTGACGTTGTCGGTGTGTCTCCTGAGGGCCAGAAGTGATCTTTAGCTTGAAGGGTTCTGTGGGAAGAGAGGAGAAAGAGTTAGAGGGCAGTGCCAACCCCTGGTCAGGTGGGAATGTACACTTTTTTGAGACCATAAACTGTCTCCCAATTGCACATGTGTGACAGTAGTTAGAGTTGGGTTCAAGGAAAGAACAAGTCCTGGATGTGGTGGGAGCCCATCACAAGGTACATTAAGTCAAACATCAGCGCTCACTCATATGCTGAGGAAATGTACTGAGTTAACCTTAGCTGGACATTTTTGTATAGTAAGAGGAAAACTCAACAGTGTATCAAGTCTGCTATTTTTATTAATTTATCAGGTACCTTAATTCAAGGCAACTTACAAAGAAAGTTCAATACACACAAGAATGAAGGTGAAAACATCAAAAGCAACAGAGAACAAAATAAAAATCAAGTACAAGGGAATTAGAACAACTACTTAATTAAACTTGAAGCTAGAATACTCCAAAACATCTTAAACTCTGTCATTTCAGCAGCTGCTACCCTGTAGGACAGAAACTAAGAAGTTCCAACATTTTTAACAAAAAAGATGTGTTTTCAAAACACACCCAAAAAAATTCAATTTGGGTGCTGATTGAAAAGATAAAGGGAGATCATTCCACAGCTTTGGAGCAAGAATGGAGAAACATTGTCCAGTCTTGGCACATCTGGCACAAGGAGGGATGATCAGCAGATAGGCAAGTGCCGATCGAAGACTTCTTGAAGAGAGGTAAGGAGAGATCAAGGACTGGAGAAATTGAGGAGAATACTCTTCAGAGAACTGTTGGTCATAACAAGAGTTTTGTACTGGATCCTTACAGCAACAGGAAGCCAATGTAGAGACCAAAGTAGAGGAGGTGTAGTAGGAGTGAAGCAAGGAGCAGAGAACACCAGTGGAGCAGCTGGAGAGGTCTGACTGCAGCTGCAGAAGTCCTGCTAGGAGAGAGTCGAGCTGAGAGAGAATGAGTGCCTGAATATGGAGTTGTGTGACATAATTAGTGATGAAGAGTTCAATGCTCTGAATATTATGAAGAAAGAAATAACAGGACTGGGTTGTTGAAGATAATATGTTCAATGAATGAAAGTGAGGAGTCCAGAGTCACGCTAAGATTCCTGACCATGACTGATCGTGAAACAGTGACACCTTCTAGGGTGATGTATGCTTAGAGACAGATCGCTGTCCACAGTTATTTTATGTATTTGACTAATAAATGAGTAGAAATAAAGACACTGCAACCCCTAGTCTTTAAAGTGTATGGACTGGAGGAAGCTGGGGTCAGGCTTTTAGGATGAAGCTTTGTGGGCAGATCTTTTTCAGTGGTATATTTTACTGTAATGTGCTTCAAACTTTTTAGTGAGTTGTCCCCAGATGTCTATTTTCATTGAAGAATCACATATGGCCCTAAGAGACTACAACATTTCAACTGTGAGGCAACATCTCTGACCATTGTGCCACCCGTACTGATCATAATTCTAAAGAATAATTAGCAATGAATTTACATTGATGTGTATTTAGGTAGTTAAACTGCAACTTCAGTTATCACAGTGAAAGCGGTGGAAACTTGTTAAGGGCAGATTTCGTACAAATATTAAAAAGTTTTTCTTCATGCATGACCCATGCAAGACGTTCTTGAAATATCCCAAGAAGAATTAAAACAAACAGGATACACCTGGCCACAATTTGGACTGCCATAGTGTGGGAATAACCAAGGCTTGACATGTTAAGAGGGTTAGGGTCAGCCTCCCATAGAAGTGTAGAGTTACTGAAAAATATGAAGGTTTGTTGAAAAAAAGGTCTTTACAGACAAGAATCCAAAACAGAACTGAGGTTATGGTAGAAACAAGTCATTTTTAAAGTCGGAAGGGAGAAGATGACGTCTTCTGGGGTGGAACCGGAAGTGACGTCATATGGCCCAGGCGGATTTTCGCACATTTGGTCTGCGGGGAAAAAGAGAAAGGATCAGTGCACTCTGATACCCTTTGGTCCGCCCGGGGATTACGTTTGTTTGAGCACTTTAGCTGCCTCCCATGTGCACGTGTTTGACAACAGCAAAGGGTCTGAATACTTATACAGTAGATATGAGATTATTGAGTTTGTGATATTTAATATATTTACAGATCTTTCTGGTCACTTTGGCAGTATTGATTATTGAGTGTAGATTGATGGGCAAATGATAGATAGATAGATAGATAGATAGATAGATAGATAGATAGATAGATAGATAGATAGATAGATAGATAGATAGATAGATAGATAGATAGATAGATAGATAGATAGTAGCCATAGAATACAATACAATACAATTTATTTTTGTATAGCCCAAAATCACACAAGAAGTGCCACAATGGGCTTTAACAGGCCGTCTCTTGACAGCCCCCCAGCCTTGACTCTCTAAGAAGACAAGGAAAAACTCCCAAAAAATGGAAGACACCTTGGGAAAGGCAGTTCAAAAAGAGACCCCCTTCCAGGTAGGTTGGGCATGCAGTGGGTGTCAATACAATACACAGAACAGAACAAATCCTCGATACAATATAAAAATAAAAATTTTAGAGGTACAAAGCAGAATTTAACAGTAGATGATATCACATAAGAAGATTTGGATATTTATATATATTTATATATGTTTATATATAGTCCTGGAGACCTCATCCATCAAGCTGCCTCCCCCATTTGGCCATTCCATGGCTGAAACTGTGCTGGGCCAGCCAATCCGATGAAAGGACCCCTCCTTCCCACGATTCCTGCGATCCTCCATCAGGGATGACTTTACCTTAGGCAAGCAAAACAACTTGACAGGTGGGCCATGGCAACAAGTGCCACATTTGAGTACCGACAAGAGAAACAGAATAGGTGAGGGTTAGAAACAAATTATAACTATCATGTTACTTATGTTTTAGTGCTAAAGACTAACAACAGAGATGCAGTTTGCACAGTTAATCAGCAGCTCTAGTCAGGGTGTGCTAAACTGAAATAGTCTTTAGCCGGGATTTGAAAGCTAAGACCGAAGGGGCATCTCTTATAGTAGCAGGCAGACCATTCCACAGTTTAGGGGCCCTGTAACTAAAAGTTCGACCCCCCACTGTTATTTTATTAATCCTTGGAATCATAAGCAGACCGGCATCTTGAGATCTTAATGTGCGATCTGGTTTGTAAGTCATGATAAGCTTCAACTAGTAAGCCGGACCTTGACTATTTAATGCTTTATATGTTAAAAGGAGGATTTTGAAATCTGCCCTAAACTTAACCGGGAGCCAGTGTAAGGATTTAAGAACTGGAGTTATGTGTTCATATTTTCTTGTTCTTGTAATAATTCTTGCAGCCGCATTTTCGATTAACTGTATAAAGAATAGTTTGAACATCCAGTGAACACCGCATTGAAGTAGTCAATCCTACTAGAGATAAATGCATGAATTATTTTCTCAGAATCCTGTTTATTTAGAAAGCGCCTTAATTTCCTAACATTTTTAAGATGGAAGAAACATGATTTGGACAACTTTGTAATATGCGCTTTTAATGACATACCACATGCTCTTCAGAATAAGCTGCCAGGCCAGGACATGGATGAGAGACCATCTAGGAAAAAGTGGTGTTAGAGAAGCCAGCAGGGGGCGCTAACCCTGTAGTGTGTGTGTGTGAATCCCAATGTCTCAGTGCAGTAACAGAAACAATGTGCTGCACAAATGGTCCTTTAGATGAAACATCAAACTGAGGTCCTGACTTTTTGTGGTAATAAAAGACCCCAAGCGTAGTACCCCGATGTCCAGGTTAAATTTCCCACCCCAGCTTGGTCATTCTGGCACTCTAATAATTCTCTCTCACCCTTTCTCCACCTAATAACTTATGTGTGGTTAGCATACTGACACATCACATAATCTAGGTGGGTGCTACACATTAATGAAGTTTGAAGTGACACCCCTCTTTCTATGTAAAGTGCTATTTAAATGTAAAGAATTATTATTACTGTTTGCCCAAAGTGTGTACAAACTGAAGAGTTCTGTAGCACTTTCTGAGTTTGCTGTATATTGGACCGCAGTAAAATTGTTTTACATATTTTCCAACATTTGCAGAATTAAATGACTTGATTTAAAGTCCAACGCTTTCACCACTGCACTATAAGCTCATCACAACCCTGAGAGGAAAACATGGTTGCATTGGTAAGTAATCGAACATAAGCATGATTAACCAACGTCTTCGCTCTAACGCTGCTCAAATTAAATCGTTTGTACAGTAATCCCTCCTCCATCGCGGGGGTTGCGTTCCAGAGCCACCCGCGAAATAAGAAAATCTGCGAAGTAGAAACCATATGTTTATATGTTTATTTTTATATTGTCATGCTTGGGTCACAGATTTGCGCAGAAACACAGGAGGTTGTAGAGAGACAGGAACGTTATTCAAACACTGCAAACAAACATTTGTCTCTTTTTCAAAAGTTTAAACTGTGCTCCATGACAAGACAGAGATGACAGTTCAGTCTCACAATTAAAAGAATGCAAACATATCTTCCTCTTCAAAGGAGTGCGTGTCAGGAGCACAGAATGCCACATAGATAGAGAAAACAATCTCTAGCAAACAAATCAATAGGGCTGTTTGGCTTTTAAGTATGCGAAGCACCGCGGCACAAAGCTGTTGAAGGCGGCAGCTCACACCCCCCTCCGTCAGGAGCAGGGGGAGAGAGAGAGAGAGAGAGAGAGAGACAGAGTTTGTTTTTCAGTCAAAAATCAATACGTGCCCTTCGAGCTTTTAAGTATGCGAAGCACCGTACAGCATGTCGCTTCAGGAAGCGACATCACAAAAGATAGCAACGTGAAGATAATCTTTCAGCATTTTTAGACGAGCGTCCGTATCGTCTAGGTGTGCGAACAGCCCCCCTGCTCAATCCCCATACGTCAGGATCAGAGAAAGTCAGCGCAAGAGAGACAGAGAAAAGTAAGCAATCTAGCTTCTCAGCCATCTGCCAATAGCGTCCCTTGTATGAAATCAACTGGGCAAACCAACTGAGGAAGCATGTACCAGAAATTAAAAGACCCATTGTCCGCAGAAATCCGCGAACCAACAAAAAATCCGCGATATATATTTAAATATGCTTACATATAAAATCCGCAATGGAGTGAAGCCGCGAAAGGCGAAGCGCGATATAGCGAGGGATCACTGTATTACTTTTGATTCTTCTTTCATCATTTTTTTAATCAGGCTGTCACGCTGCACTGTAGCAGTACTTTCCCCTGATTTCTTTGTACACTAAGCGTGCTTAGCAGTCATTTGGCCTGTTATACAACTAGGGGCCATTACTGCCTTAATGTCAAGTTAAAGTACTTGTATCAATAAAAGTACATGTGACATTCCATTAAATTCTAGGCATATTAGCCTGAACAGTTGTCATCATTTTGCAGTTTTATTTAATGGTCAGCACCTGGTAGATGTCCTGATCTGTAGATTTTCCTCGAACAGGCAGAAACTCATCTTTACATTTAACTCAAACTGACAGTATTACAGCACAGATTCAAGATACCTTACAAAATTTATATTTATTCTCTACTCACATATTAGTGATGGTGTGTAATATATAAGGAAATGATATTCCCAAAGATTAGTAAAATTCACTACCTTAAAGAAAGTAGACTAATAAGGAAATGTGCCCTGGGAGACTGTCCTCTGCCAAAAAGTCCCACACGTGAGATATACAAAACCAAACTGGGTGACATAATGCTTTATTGCAAGGTATTATTCAAGAAATATACTTTGACTTTTTTTTTATTTTATTAATTTTAAATAAAAGCAAATAACAATCCATGCAATCAAATCAAACTTAACAGAACCGCAATTCAACCTCCACCTAAAAGAAAGAGAGGAGAGCCAGCCAACAAAGCAAACCTTTGAAGCAGCAAGGAAAGAAGAGTAGAAGTTTATTCTAAAATGTTATTGATTAGATCCTGCCATATTTTAAAAAGTTTTGAACAGATCCTCTAAATGAGAATATGATTTTTTCCAATTTCAGATAGTATAGGACATCAGTTACTCACTGACTTAGAAGTGGTAGGCTGGGATACTCCCAGTTGAGCAAGATAAGTCTACGTGCTAATAGTGAAGTGAAGCCAATTACAGTTTGTTTGTCCTTCTCCACTTTAAGCCCATCTGGGAGCCCACCAAACACAGCTGTTAATGAGCACTGTTGTGCATGAACGAGTTCAAAAGAGCGCATTCATTGAACAAGCTCATTTTTCTAAGAACGGTGAAATTAACGTAACGTATTTGCAAGTGAAGAACTTGAACGTGAGCTAGTTCAGCCTTATGTGACATTCTGGATCAGGTTTAAGTCCAGATTAAATGTTTTGCCTTACCTTGTAATGTAGGGCTGAAGCCGAATCCAAATATGGTATTCAGATAAGCACAAATAGTGGATTTTTATGAATATTTATTTTTTACGAATGTTTTACCATTTATTTGTATTTGGAAAAGATAACATCAAACCCACTCTCACCTCGGAGTACTGCACCCTCCACCCATCCTTCTGCTGATACCAGCATAGGAGAGAGTTTCCCCCCACCCACAATTACAGCAGCCCAGGTAAGCAGAGAGCTGAGGAGACTTCGTGCCAGCAAAGCAGTGGGTCCAGATGGAGTATCGCCATGACTGCTGAAGGCCTGTGCGTTGGAGCTGGGGAGTGCTCTACAGTGCATCTTCAACCTGAGCCTGGAACAGGGCAGAGTCCCGAGGCTTTGGAAAACATCTTGCATCACCCCAGTCCCAAAGGTATCACATCCTAGTGAGCTGAATGACTTCTGGCGTGTCGCTCTGACGTCGCATGTGATGAAAACCATGGAGGGGCTGCTGCTTCACCACCTGAGGCCACAGGTCCATCACGCCTTCGACCCTCTGCAGTTTGCATACCAGGAGAAGGTGGGAGCGGAGGATGCCATCATCTACATGCTACACCGATCCCTCTACCACTTGGACAGAGGCAGTGGTGCTGTAAGAATTATGTTTCTGGACTTCTCTAGCGCCTTCAACATCATCCAGCCTCTGCTCCTTAGGGACAAGCTGACAGAGATGGGAGTAGATTCATACCTGGTGGCATTGGATCATGGACTATCTTACAGACAGACCTCAGTATGTGCATCTCGGGAACTGCAGGTCTGACATTGTGGTCAGCAACACAGGAATACCTCAGGGGACTGTACTTTCTCCTGTCCTGTTCAGCCTATATACATCGGTCCTGCCACGTGCAAAAGTTTGTTGACGACACTGCTATCGTGGGCTGCATCAGGAGTGGGCAGGAGGAGGAGTATAGGAACCTAATCAATGACTTTGTTAAATGGTGCGACTCAAACCACCTACACCTGAACACCAGCAAAACCAAGGAGCTCGTGGTGGATTTTAGGAGGCCTAGACCCCTCATAGACCCTGTGATCATCAGAGGTGACTGTGTGCAGAGGGTGCAGACCTATAAATACCTGGGAGTGCAGCTGGATGATAAATTAGACTGGACTGCCAATACTGATGCTCTGTGTAAGAAAGGAAGGAGCCGACTATACTTCCTTAGAAGGCTGGCGTCCTTCAACATCTGCAATAAGATGCTGCAGATGTTCTATCAGACAGTTGTGGCGAGCACCCTCTTCTACGCGGTAGTGTGCTGGGGAGGCAGCATAAAGAAGAGGGACGCCTCACGCCTGGACAAACTGGTGAGGAAGGCAGGCTCTATTATAGGCATGGAGCTGGACAGTCTGATATCCGTGGCAGAGAGATGGGCACTGAGCAGGCTCCTGTCAATCATGGAGAATCCACTGCATCCACTGAACAGGATCATCTCCAGACAGAGGAGCAGCTTCAGCGACAGACTGCTGTCACCATCCTGCTCCGTTCCTCCCCCACACTATGCGACTCTTCAATTCTACCCGGAGGGGGTAAACGTTAATATTATTCAAAGTTATTGTCTGTCTGTTATACAGTACCTGCATTGTTATCACTCTTTAATTTAATATTTTCTTTATCAGTATGCTGCTGCTGGAGTATGTGAATTTCCCCTTGGGATTAATAAAGTATCTATCTATCTATCTATCTATCTATCTATCTATCTATCTATCTATCTATCTATCTATCTATCTATCTATCTATCTATCTATCTATCTATCTATCTATCTATCTATCTATCTATCTATCTATCTATCTATCTATCTATCTATCTATCTATCTATCTATCTATCTATCTAAATCAAATTGGCCCTGTCTGTGTCTGCCTGCTTGTGCTTAAGCTGCACCCCCATTGACATGACCATGTACTGAAGCTCTGCTTTCGCTTTTAGGAAAACGTTCTACTTCTCGAGGCCACTTTATATTTTTTCCCATTGGACATGTAATATGTGACACGAATTTTGACCGGCCACGTAATCGTTTAGTTCACCTACACACTGGTTCTACAATCACCATTTGTGTCACACAGTTGGAAATAGAGCGGTAATTTATATGTACAGTATACTTGCATCGATTTAATTTCTTTTTTTACCAGGACGATATTAGTATATATGGTTATACATGTCTGTTGCTGGGTATGATTCAATAAAGTGTATTTAAATAAAAAAGTCTTCATAATTATTGTATTTTATTCAAGAACACTGTAATAGCCTAATATAAGGCATGCAATTTGAAAAAGTGAACTCATGGGTCATTTATTCTCACTTCTTAAAAAATACGAAATGAACTGAACATGAACTATTCCCTTAAAGATAGGGTGAGAAGCTCAGTCATCCGGGAGGGGCTCAGAGTAGAGCCGCTGCTCCTCCGCATCGAGAGGAGTCAGATGAGGTGGCTCGGGCATCTGATCAGGATGCCTCCTGGACGCCTCCCTGGTGAGGTGTTCCGGGCACGTCCAACCGGGAGGAGGCCCCGGGGAAGACCCAGGACACGCTGGAGGGACTATGTCTCTCGACTGGCCTGGGAACGCCTTGGGATTCTCCCGGAAGAGCTAGAAGAAGTGGCCGGGGAGAGGGAAGTCTGGGCATCTCTGCTCAAGCTGCTGCCCCCGCGACCCGACCTCGGATAAGCGGGAGACAATGGATGGATGGATGGATGGATGGATGAACTAGTTCAAAATTAAAATGGTGAACTATGAATGTGAATGTATTCATTTTAATCTGTGTGAACTGAACTTTGAGTTCTTGTGAGGTGTGAAGTTGCACAACACTGTTAAGGGTTACGAGTGATTGTGACACCAACTCTGCCTGAGAGGCATTTAAAGATTTTGGTCCAAAACGATGTTAATTTGGTGCACGTTCAAAACATGTGGCCCAGTGAGACTGGAGATGAATTGCAATTTTCACAGATTGAATCTTTCCCTGGAAACATTTTGGACAATTTTAATCGAGACAAATGCGGTCAAAAGAAGATTTTAAGTTGAGTAATTGTGTGATTTGCACGTATGGAGCTCGAGTGTATTCTGTGCATGGCTACCTTCCATTCCTTTTCTGAAATGTTAAGTGAAAGATCCTTTCCCCATTGTGCCCTGGGATCTTTGAAAGGAAGGGACTTTAAAATGTTTTTATAAATTTCTTTTCAAGGCAAATCAGTGTTTCTTCTGGAATAGAAATAGGTGGAATGTGAGGAAAATTGGGTATGTTCAGTTTAGCAAAGTTTGTTGCTTGAAAAAATATGTATTGATGAGAAGTTAAATTTGAAGCTTAATTGCTCATAGGATGGAAAACCATTATCAATTCGCATGTCACTAAGCATATTAATCCCAGACATTTTCCAATCATTAAATACTGTGAATGTTTGAAAGGGTGTAATAGAGTGGTTGTCATGTTGAGGTGCAACAGATAAGAGCTTCTCTGCCTTAAGGTGCTTCCTACATTGGTTCTGTATTTTGAGTGAATGAAGGGCAATTCGATTATTAGTGTATTGATGATAGTATCTACTAATTTGGGCACAAAGCAGGGAATGTAAAGATTTTAATTCTATTACAGACCAGGGGCCTCATGTATAAACGGTGCGTACGCAGAGAAATGTTGCGTACGAACGTTTCCACGCTCAAATCGCGATGTATAAAACCTAAACTTGGCGTAAAGCCACGCGCATTTCCACGGTACCTCATACCTTGGCGTACGCAATTTCTCCGCTCGGTTTTGCAGACTGGCGGCACCCAGCGTCAAAGCAGTGCTACTGTTCCTGTGTGGTCACCCTTTCTTTCTTAGCTCCACATTCCTGACGCGGCTTTATAAATACACTGAAACTAACTGCATATTGTTTATTAGTGTAATGCATCTGATTGTAATTAACCTGCAGCGATATAATGGTCCAGGGAATAGCCATAGTATACCATAACTGCTTTAGCGTTGTAAGTCTCACTACATCTTCTTCTTCTTTCAGCTGCTCCCGTTAAGGGTTGCCACAGCAGATCATCTTTTTCCACATTACTCTCACAGCACCACTCGGAGTATTTATACCACTGTATCTGAGTGGGGAATCACAGCAGCAGCTGATCGGAAAGAGAATTATCGGTATACAGCATGAAGCAGACACTGACTCAGCCACGGCAAAACGCTTTAGAGACTTCCCAGTACGGACTTCACGGTTTAGAAAAAGTTTCATCCCAAGAACTCTAAATGCACTCAATCAGTCCATCAAGTGCTCCTTGTAGAACTGTTTGTACTTATAAGTACAATTACCTCACTGTAAACTTGCACTACAGTTATAATATTGCACAACCTGCGCCACTTTATAAAGCGCGTATTTACATATGATGACGGTATTCATTTTTAAGATGAAATGCAGCAAAATATGTTGATTATATTATACAGATAAAACTTTAACTTCATTTAAATAATCTGTATTGTTAATAATTAAACATGTGAGCACACGGTGCCGCAGCGCTAGCTAGTTCAGGGATTGTTCCTGCATTGCGTTGTATTCTTTCACTGACGCGACACTGGAAGGATAGACGGATAGAATAATTAAACATGTACTACGAAGATATTTCAATGTTCCTTAAAAGTTTTGAAGAATCGGCATTCTAAGCTTACAAATGGCTTCACTTCTATTACATAGCTGATTGTGTGGCGATTGGGTATTTGGAGAAAGAAAAGTAAGGACAGGAATTGGAGGTTAATACGTTTGAAAGAGACAGTACTGCTGCAATAAATTATGTCATTGAAGGTCGCGCATGGCACCGCAAGCCTCTTGCGTGAGATATGAACAAGCACTGCGCCACCGTTTTCCCATGTTTAATAACATGCTTTCATTCTTATCATCATGAGAAAGATATCATGTATACATCTCAGTATTTTAATTATTCAGACAGCTGTAATATCATGAATGTAATGGATTATGTGTCCTGTCGGAGAAAGAGAAAGCCTGTTTAAGAAGCAGGTAGTGATTCACACACAGAGCACAACGAAGATCAAATACAGAACAAAGCATTTAATATCCTACTTTAGTTACAATGGGATTTGAGAAACTAGTAAATTAAACGATTTTAAGATGACGTTTATGATGTTCTACTTTAATGGCAAAATAAACTAAGTGATTAAAATGGAAATTTTGAGATTAAAGTTGACATTTCATGCTTTTTTCCCACTGTGTGCCTATTTTTTTTGTCTGTACCCTAATAAGCTTTCATATGACACTCAGACGGTGGTCTACAACTTGCCTTTTCACGGCGACTTTGATATGTGATTTCTTTTTTATTTCGGGCGCTGTGCGATTTTGTGCACTTGAGCTTTCGAGTTTCTTCGACACTCTGTCACTCGATCAGCTTCCTTTTGTTGATTATACCAGTTTTTAAACCAACAAATAGTACGTTTTTCCTTTGCCTCCACTTGGTATTCGCTGAAATTCTTATATTTTCCCCCGTGCTTTTCTCATTGTCTTTTCTCAGAAGGCTATTTATATTGATTTGCATATTCAAAGAGGCGTAATTCTGGGAGGAGTTGGGGCGGGACAGAAGGCGCGTGCACGTGCGCTACTTTTCACACTGATCGGGATTTATGTGGTGGAAGAACGTGGAAGTTTGCGTACGTACAGATTCCTGCAGCTGGATTTTTCTGAGCGTACGCACATTCCTGCTTTTGTGCTTACGCCATGTTATAGTGTGAGTTCTACGCACTGAGTTATACATGAGGCCCCAGGCTTGTGTATATTCATTAATTTATGTTGATGTCCAGGTCTTTATAACCTGCATATTTGCCACCCATTAATAAAATTGAAAGTTAGGTAGTGCCATGCCACCTTCTGCTTTAGGTTATCGTATAGTCGTCTTTTGGAAAAAAACAAAACTTTTTTTGGGAACTCGGGCCCCGATCTGGAGACAGGCCTGGTGTAGAGCTCGTCGGGCCTTAACCTATGGGACCCGAAAGAGAAACATGGGTCCATCCTTCTGGGGTGCATTGTGGCTTGGGCAGCAGCTGAAGGCTAGTCCCTTGGCGGACCGATTCCCAGGTACGGAAATTGACTCTGGGAACACGGAAGTATAGATTTTACAAATTGCTACATACAGAATTAGTACACATACAGATACAGATTTATTAAAACACATAGAAACAAAAGTAGTAACTGGTTAACATACATGGAAACTGACAATATCTCCCCATTAATTCATTTTTGAACCGATAAGAGGAAAACGAAAACTCAGTCAGCAGCATCCATGGAGAACCTAAATGTCTGGGGGATCCATAATCATCTGTAAAAGAGAAAATGAAAGACAAAGTCAGATTCCCGGAGACTAAAACGTGTTTAATAAAACTGTAGGCTAACATTTAGGAAATTAGGACAATGCAATAATTTCAGCAATAAAACCTCATTCCATCACCTTATCAGCCATGGTTCCTCATATCAATGTTATGTTGATGATATAAAGCTGAACCTGTTATTGTCTTCAGGGGACCACATGGCATCAGCTAGAATCCCCCTGCAAGTCTCAATGATATTACAATCTGGATGAAGGTGCACCTTCTTCAGTTCAGCCTGGCAAAGATGGACCTTCTTCTTATCCCAGCTTATTTATGCTAACTGTGGCCTTATAAAAACATTGAGGAAAAAATATTCTTACTTTGAGACTTATTTTAGTGCCGTGGTGCCTCCATTGGGGGTTGGGGGTAGACGATCTGGCCACCCCTTAAACTCCGCACATTCTCGTGCCTTTTATTAATTAAAACCTCCCTTTTATTCTTATTGTTCACATTTCTAGCTTGCCCGAGCACTGCTGCTGATCTTCAGATTAAAAGTAAAATCGCCCTAAAAGACAAAATTGTCAGAAACCACAAACCTGCAGCTTTTATTTTCTGCACTTTATGTTTACATTTACATTTAGTTGGTTAGCAGATGAGTTTAACCAAAGTGTCTTACAAAAGAGGTCAACATAATCGAGTAAACATCAATCCTGGAGACTGTTTGGGAACAAGTGTGACACAACAAGGTGACAAAATTGATCACCACAAGCGAAGAGCTCTGAACAAAAATACAGTGGTACCTCAGTATACTGTACGTCTGCTTTGGAATAAGTCCAACTTGGTATACGTCCTGTTTGGACGCGAAAAATTTTGCTTGGTATACAACCTTTGTTTCGAATACAACTAACGTGCTAGAATACCGCGTGCTACCCTTGTTTACCTCTCTTGAGATAAAGCCAAGACTGCCTGTGGTAAAGCGGGTCCGCGGCTTCAAAAAAGAGGACCAGGTTTTAAATCCGTATAGCCGTGTCGTTCTCCGTGGGTGCGATTGCACGACCGCGGGGAGTTAATGAGGTAGTTGGAGCGAGTCGCACCTGCACATGTGGGTGCGATCGTTCTCAATTGCTTCATTGGCTTCCTGCGACGTGTGATTAAGGCGCTGCGCCCACGGAGGCACGGGTGAATGTATATATACGGGTCGGCACCAGGAAGGGGAGGAGAGATGGATTGAGGAAAAGAGGAAGATAAAGGAGGTTAAAGGACAGGAAAGAGCAGTCTTAGCAGGCACTCGACTCTTCTCAGCAAGGTAAAGTGAGGTTAAATTTTCATTTATTTCATCTAATTGCTTTTGTATTTATGTATTTTAGTATTAAGCAGCAGAGTTTAAATTATTTTATATAACCCCATCAATGTATAATATGCCAGTAACAATAGGATTTTTTTTCATGGGAACGGATTAATCATTTTCCCTTTATTTCTTATGGGAAAAATTTGTTTGGTATAAGTCCTGTTTGGTATAAGTCCAAGGATCTGGAATGGATTAAGGACGTATACCGAAGTACCACTGTACAAGTGAGTCACAATTCCTAGGTTACAAAACTTATCAGTCAGACAGAAAGTCACCAAACAAGAGAGTCTTTGAATGCTTCTTAAACACATTGAGGGAGTCAGAAGTTCAAATGGATGTGAGCACCTCATTCCTCCATTCTATTTTAGTGAAAGTGCTAAAAGTTTTTTGATGTAAAAGGATTAATGACTTTTTATGATTTAAAAAGCTGAAGAAATAGATGTCTCATGCACTCTATACTTTTTAACACCTGTTATGAGTGCTGTTTCATAAATATTAAAAGAGAGTATACATTTCTGAGCATATGATAATGCTTTTCTGGATATCCATGTTGTTTGTCACATTTCTTACCTGACAGAAAAATTACCTTTTTACTTTTAGCTAAATATGGCATTAATGAGTTACATTTTTTTCTTTTCTTATATTCTTAATGGTAACAATTTTCAAATGGGATGTGCACCCCACAGGGCCTTATTCTTATAATAAAGACACAGTAATTATGTAGCCCGTTGTCAGTTTCTTAACACTACAAAAGATTAATTTAATGTGGACTGACACCATCTGAAGTATAGACAAAGACAATTCTTTAAGATATGCCAGCAAAAATAAGAAGAAGAATAATGAGACATCATGCAGTGTCTGTAATTTAGACAGAAGTACACATATGTTTTGTGTTTCAAAGTTAAAGAAAGAGATGACATGTTTCAATAATCATAAAACATATAAATACAAATAAATAATACTTTCCATCTCAGGTCAAAGTATCTATGTAAAAATTATCGCATTAAAGAATTATTAAATTGGTAAAATTGGTCTTATAGAAAAAACAAAACCTGAAACACAGATTGCCAAAAGGTTGCCTATCCTTCCTACTCTTCTGATTTTAGGATGCACACTACCGGTCAAATGTTTTAGAACGCCTCAGTTTCCCCAGTTTTTCTTCTAATGTAATCAGTTGAAATGCAATGAAGGACTTAAAATGGTGAAAAAGTAAGCAGTAAACTGCCAGAGGTTTGAATTTAAAGTTTAGGTTAGCAAAAACTGAAAAAAAGGAAATTTCAGAGTATTACAAATGGGCCTTTTTCAGGGAACAGCTAAATAGGTTACAACCTACAGATGGTCTGCAGCAATTCAAGGAATTGAAGCCTTACAAGTAGAAGAAAACAGTTTGCACAAGTGTCCCAACTTCTGTCGATTACTTAAAAACCCTCTGTCTGTCTTAAAGCAGAGTTGGAACAGACTGTGTTCCTGGCACCTGAAGTACTCCTGAGTCTTGCATAAAAGGAGCCACTCCAACCAGCTCAGGCGAATTGGAGTCAGGGGGTAGAGAACAAGACTTGCCAGGAAATTCATTATTGGATTGTGCTTGTGATTACTTGTATTTTAAAGGAATAACCTGTGAAAGGTACTTTCGTGAAATCAATTTCACAATACTTGAACCCTTCCCGCTCTTGTGTCTGGAGGACGGGGCTCTGTGGCATCCTCTTTTGGCGCACAGCAGCTTTCTCTTAATTCAAAATGCTGCTGCAAGAATCATTACAACAACTCAACATAACACTCCTGTTCTTAAGTCCTTACACAGGCTCCCGGTTAACTTTAGGGCTAATTTCAAAATCTTAGTTCTCATATACAAAGACTTCAAGAGCTAAGGCTTTGCTTACCTAACTGAACATTTCATAACTTGCAAACCAGAATGTAGGCATCTCAAGATGCCAACCTGCTAAAGTTTCCAAAGATTAATAAACTAACAGTGGGAAGTTGAGCTTTTAGTTACAGGTGAGCAAAGCTGTGGAATGATCTGCCTGCTTATATAAGAGATTCCCCTTCAGTGTCAGCTTTGAAATCCAGGCTGAAGACTGGACTACCCTGACTAGAGCTGCTGATTAGCTGTTTGTGATGCATCTTTGTTTGATAGTCATTTTCCCTAAAACATAAGGATTACAGTAATTATGAACGGTTACTCATTGTCCTCTATTCTGTTTCTCTTCTCGGTATCTTGATGTGCCACTGCTCTATTGCCAAGTTGTTCTCCTATTAGTGGAAAACTCATCAGAGATGCTGGGGGCCTTGGAATCATCGAATGGGAAGATTATGTCATTTGATTGGATGGCCGGCACAGTCTCTATTATAGAAACACCAGGAAGAGGTGGGCAGCAACTTAGTCTCCGGGAATCTGACTTTGTCTTTCATTTTCTCTTTTACAGATGATTATGGATCCCCCAGACATTTAGGTTCTCCATGGATGCTGCTGACTGAGTTTTCGTTTTCCTCTTATCGGTTCAACAATGAATTAATGGGGAGATATTGTCAGTTTCCGTGTATGTTAACCAGTTACTACTTTTGTTTCTATGTGTTTTAACAAATCTGTATCTGTATGTGTACTAATTCTGTACGTAGCAATTTGTAAAATCTATACCTACCTGGGGATCGGTCCGCTAAGGCACTAGCCTTAGCTGCTGCCCAAGCCACAATGCACTCCAGAGGAATGGACCCATGTTTCTCTTTCGGGTCCCATAGGTTAAGGCCCGATGAGCTCTACACCAGGCCTGTTCCAGATCGGGGCCAAAGTTCCCAGATGACTTTTCCACAGGCAGTGCTGCTTCTCCACACTGAAAGAAACCAGTTGAGTTGGTTCAGGCATGCTGGCCCCATGACTCAGACCCAGATAAGCAGCAGAAAATGGATGAATGGATATTTCCATTATATACATGCATTTATTTTTGCATTTTACCTAAGAACCTGCCACAGCGTTTTATGGCTGCACTCAGTGAAGAGCACCATACAAAAATAAAAACTGAATTGAGTCTCTTCATAGTGAAACTCCCTTGATAAAAGTTCTCACTTAACTCAATTCACGATGATGGATTGATTTTTGCTGCTATATGGTGAGAATGAGGTGATAATTAAGAATCAAGGAGGAAGAGTGTGCTTGTGAGACTTATGTGCCAACTGTACCTCAACCTACGACACTTACGAAACGTGTAAAACTTAAAGCTAATGTGTTCCATTTTTTTGTGGAATAGTCAGTGATAAATTAAAAGCAAACCCATAGAAAAATGATCTGAATCATAAGTGGAGTAAATGTTATATAAGGAGAAAAATGTGCAGTCAAATCTTTTCACTTCTGCAAATGAAGATTAACAATAGAACGTCCAGATGTGTTAAAAATGTGAAAAGAATAAATAAATTTGACACCATATGCTACTTTCAAATGAGGCAGTCAAAAAGGAGATAAAGGATGAATTTGGAAGCTGGTTAGAAACAGAATGCTCACAGATGCTACAAAAGAGAGATGTTTATTCCAGCTGTCTTGGCCTCAATATCCTATTCCCGGCAAAGACTTTTCTTAGGCTCTTAGCTTTGTGACTTCATATTTATCTTATTTGATACTGATTACTGTTACAGACCATTACAGGCCAGTAGGTGCACCATAGCACTGCACATAAAATCGGAGGAGAAAAGGGCCAATCAGAACATTCCAAAACTGTCCAAAATACAATACATCTACTCCGACTTTAGGGCGGACACACAGCACAGAAAGGATGGTGATTAAGGAAAGAATAACATTCAGCATAAACAAGCTCAATGTAGTTAAAACAAGATTTTGAGAAGCTGTTCTTAAAGATGCAAAAAGTGGCAGTACGCCACTGGGATGTTCTAGAGCGGGGTACTCAACTCTGGTCCTTGAGGACCAGAGTGGCTGCAGGTTTTCAATCCAACCAGTTTTGTAATTAGAACCCAGACCTAACAGATAATGAAACTTCATATTTAATTATATGGCTTGTTAGCGCTTTCATTCATCCAAAACAAGTCTTTGTCCCACTGTAGATTTTTCGTATTTTAGAATGTTATCCATATATCTTTTTTCTCTGGAACTAATTTGTACCTCTTGGTTCTTCCATTGTCTCTCATTTATTTCAGAATTTTGAATTAGCAGTGGTAGAGCTGCTGCCTTGCAATAAGGAGACCAGGGTTCATGTGTGGTGTTGGTGTGTTCTGCATGGGTTTCCCTCCCACAATGCAAAGACATGCAAATTAGGCAGACTGGTGATACCAGATTCGCCCTAGTGTGTGATTAGGATGTGTGTGTGTGTGTGTTCGCACTGCAATGGACTTGCACAGGGTTCATTCCTGGCTTGCCCCCCCTATACTAGCTGGGACAGGCTCTAGCACCCCCCACAGCTTTATTCAAGACTAACCAGTTTAGAAAATGGCTGACTTTATGATGCATGTACACAGTTTTCAATGGAACTATGTTAGCTGGAGAGCTGGGGGTTTCCATGTAATTTGCACCTCATTATTAAGTGAGGGCTGGTTAAGAGAGAGGAGACAATTAAAACCCAAATGGAGAAGTTTAAAACTATAATAGCCAATTAAGGGTTCAAAATTGTAACAAACGAGTTAAGTAAAAGTAAACCCAAAAAAAACCCATAGATAGATAGATAGATAGATGTGAAAGGCACTATGTAAATGTGAAAGGCACTATGTAATAGATAGATAGATAGATAGATAGATAGATAGATAGATAGATAGATAGATAGATAGATAGATAGATGGCCGACAGTTTGTTCCGGCCAATACCCCCAAGCCGCCAGATGGAGCCCTCCCTGCAATACGCAGGGCATCATGGACATTGGAGTCTTTATTCACAGCCCTGCTGGATACCGTGGGGGCTGCCAGAGGACGCTGCAGGGAGGCTCAAGGACTTGTATTTTCCCGATAACCCAGAAGTACATCCTAGTCACAGCAACAGAGGAAATAACGTACTTCTGGGTTGAAGAAAAGAGAGTTTTACCCGACCCGGAAGTGTTATGAAGTCACATGGACTAAGGGACAGAAACACTTCCGGGTCAAGGACTATAAAGGATTCTGGGAAAACCCCAGCGAACTGAGCCAAGTTGGGAGGTAGGGTGACTGAGCTGCTGGGAGGTGTGGAGGATTATTGAGTATTGTAATTATCATTATTGTTTATGAGTATTGTGGAGTGGAGGGTATTTTGTGCATATTTTTAGTACAGTAATCCCTCCTCGATCGCGGGGGGTTGCGTTCCAGAACCCCCCGCGAAAGGTGAAAATCCGCGAAGTAGAAACCATATGTTTATATGGTTATTTTTATATTGTCATGCTTGGGTCACAGATTTGCACAGAAACACAGGAGGTTGTAGAGAGACAGGAACGTTATTCAAACACTGCAAACAAACATTTGTCTCTTTTTCAAAAGTTTAAACTGTGCTCCATGACAAGACAGAGATGACAGTTCAGTCTCACAATTAAAAGAATGCAAACATATCTTCCTCTTCAAAGGACTGCGCGTCAGGAGCAGAGAATGTCAGAGAGAGAGAGAGAGAAAAGCAAACAATCAATAATCAATAGGGCTGTTTGGCTTTTAAGTATGCAAAGCACTGCCGGACAAAGCAGCTGCTAGGAAGGGAACAATGTGAAGGTAGTCTTTCAGCATTTTTTAGAGGAGCGTCCGTATCCTCTAGGCCAGTGTGCGAACAGCCCCTCTGCTCACACCCCCTCCGTCAGGAGCAGAGAATGTCAGAGAGAGTGAGAGAGACAGAGAAAAACAAACAATCAAAAATCAGTACGTGCTGTTTGATCTTTTAAGTATGCGAAGCACCGTGCAGGAAGCATATCGCTTGACAAAGCAGCCACATGTACTGTAAGCCCAGCAAGGAAGGGAGCAATGTGAAGCTAATCTTTCAGCGTTTTTTGAGGAGCGGCCGTATCCTCTTGGGGTGCGAACAGCCCCCGTGCTCACAATATATTTGAGGAGTTTTATTTAATACGTAATACGCGCTCTGGTTGGGTAGCTTCTCAACCATCTGCCAATAGCGTCCCTTGTATGAAATCAACTGGGCAAACCAACTGAGGAAGCGTGTACCAGAAATTAAAAGACCCATTGTCCGCAGAAATCCGCGAACCATCAAAAAATCCGCGATACATATTTAAATATGCTTACATATAAAATTCGCAATAGAGTGAAGCCGCGAAAGTCAAAGCGCGATATAGCGAGGGATTACTGTATAATAAATCCATTATTTGGACTTTTATTTGGTGTCTGACGTCTGATCTGAGGGTTCAAGTGGATGACAGTGCCCCCTATCAGTCACAATAGAGAGATAGATAGATGTGAAAGGCACTAATATAATAGGTGTAACATTTGTTAAAAAGTATTATAATAACAAGGAGTAAATAAATAAATGGGTCAGTTGTTATAGTGTCAGGAGGTAGCATGGTGAGCAGGTCATGAATTGCTTGTGTTAACAAGCGGGTTTTAAAATCACAGAGCAGTAGGATCAGATGATCTTCTAAAGTGTTCTGTTCCACAGCGCAGTAAGAGACGATGACTGCCATGTTTACTTCTCTGACCTGCCAAAATGTTATGGAGAGGATGGCTGCTCTTGTCAAGGATGGCCTGTACCTTCAGGCTGAAGTGGGAGTTTAGACCTGTGGAAGTTCACAGTCGTCATCTTGGTCTTCGTTGTGTTCAGAAGCAGGCAGTTCTTACGGCTCCAGTCCAATCAGATCTCTGCCCATTTAAGCTAAATCCTGTAGGATTGCTTTTATTTTGTTTTTCTTTTCATGAAACCTTTGGCTGTGTATAAATGCCAGCAAATCTATTGAAATGAATGTTGTTTTATTACGCTCAGTAAAAAACCGCCCTCATCCTACACTGGACTTATGAGTGTGTGTGTGTGTGTGTGTGTAAATATTTCAGAGTGTACCCCCTGCAATGTCCAAACGGCTTTGTACCCTTTGCTGTTGAAATTGCTTCCAGCACCCTCCAATCACACTAAATGGGATAAGCGTCTTAGAAAAATGGATAGGAGGATGGATATCTCAGCCTTTTGCTCTACTGTATCTTGGTCAATGGTAATGCTCTATGGATTTTACATGCTGTGAACTATTGAAGAGGTTTGCTTTTTTATGAAAAAATCAGGAAATCTTGCAACACCTATTTGATGGGCTTAATGCTAAAATGCCAAATGGCTCCCTAAATATATAAATACTTAAAGACATCATATAGCTGTATCATTTTAATGAATGAAAATATCATTGTCAGTATTTGGATGGATTTAGTGGTGACCAGAAGTGAAGAGAAATAGAAAGATTTCTAGGAAAAGCTTTTTGTTGAAGCAAAAAAAAAAAATGGATAGACAAGCACTTGAGTTACGGTGACTTTTAAATGCAAATAACAGGTCTGACAAGGAGTGAGTCCATTCATCTGCAAAACTGAAGAGCAAGGAATTTCAGTAACGCATCGCATTGTGTCCTTAACTTGCTAGTCTCAATATTTGCAAATATAAAACAGAGAAAAAAAAAATGAAAGTAGGTAGCATGCTGTGCGTGTATTCAGTGAGGAATGCAATATAAATCAAGTAAAGAGCTTGGGTTAGAATTAGCTGCATGTTCTCCCTGTGTCTTTGTGGATTTTTCTTCATCTTCACCCAACTTTCTCCACAACTTCCGAAACACTGGAGATTAGGTTAAATAGCCACCTCGAGTGACTGAACCTATCGACGGAACGGTGTTCTGGGGTCTCGCTCATGGCTGCCACTCTTCAGCTCCGTGTCCCCCTGATTTTGTTTTGTGCAGAAAAAGAAAGGATGGATGAGCCAAATTCATTTAGATGTCTGATCTTCATCAGGTTCTCAGTAAGTTTAAATACAAAATTAAAATAGCAGCTTGACTGATGGGCAGCACGGTGGGGCAGTGGTAATGCTAATGCCTCGCAGTTAGGATATCAAGGATATCAGGGTTTGCGGCCCGGGTCCTCCCCTGTGTAGAGTTTGCATGTTCCCTCTGTGTCTGCATGGGTTTCCTCCAAGTGCTCCAGTTTTCTCCCAAAAGACATGCAGGACAGATGAACTGACGGTCCTAAATTGGCTAAAGTGTGTGGTTGGGGTGTACGTGTGTGTCCTCCTTGTGATGGACTAGCACCCTGTGCAGAGTTTGTTCCTGTCTTGTGCCCTGTGCTAGCTGGGATAGGCACCAGGAGACCCCCGTGACCCTGTTCACGACTAAGGGGCTAGAAATTGACTGACAACTTGACTAATATCATCCATCCATTTTCCAGCCCGCTGAATCCGAACACAGGGTCACGGGGGTCTGCTGGAGCCAATCCCAGCCAACACAGGGCACAAGGCAGGAACCAATCCCGGGCAGGGTGCCAACCCACTGCAGGACACACACAAACACACCCACACACCAAGCACACACTAGGGACAATTCAGAATCGCCAATCCACCTAACCTGCATGTCTTTGGACTGTGGGAGGAAACCGGAGCGCCCGGAGGAAACCCACGTAGACACGGGGAGAACATGCAAACTCCACGCAGGGAGGACCCGGGAAGCAAACCCAGGTACCCAGGTCTCCCAACTGCGAGGCAGCAGCGCTACCCACTGCGCCACCGTGCCGCCCTGACTAATATCAGTTTGACTAAATTCATTATCTTTATGTGAAAAATAAAGTAACCCAAAGGTTTCTGTCACCACATATACAGTAAAAGAGCAACTATAATCACAAATCCATTACCATCAAATTCTTTCACCTGAAGTCTGAAAACCATGAGGACTGATTGAGGTCATTTATGTTAGGCAGTGAGGGGCTGGGTGGTCTCTTGGCCTCGGATCCCCTGCAGATTTTATTTTCTTTCTCCAGTCTGTCTAGAGTTTTTTTTCATTTGTTTGTTTTTTCTGTCCTCCCAGCCATTGGACCTTACTTTACACTTTGCTATTTATGCAGTATGGAGACCTGGGGTTCGCTTCCCGGGTCCTCCCTGCGTGGAGTTTGCATGTTCTCCCCGTGTCTGCGTGGGTTCCCTCCCACAGTCCAAAGACATGCAGGTTAGGTGCATTGGCAATCCTAAATTGTCCCTAGTGTGTATGCTTGGTGTGTGGGTGTCTGCCCTGTGGTGGGTTGGTGCCCTGCCCGGGATTTGTTCCTGCCTTGCTCCCTGTGCTGGCTAGGATTAGCTCCAGCAGACCCCCGTGACCCTGTGTTAGGATATATAGGGGTTGGAAAATAACTAACATGACTATTTAGTATTCAATCCATCCATCATCCAACCTGCTATATCCTAACTACAGGGTCACGGGGGTCTGCTGGAGCCACACACATGTAGTAGGGACAATTTAGAATCGCCAATGCACCTAACCTGCATGTCTTTGGACTGTGGGAGGAAACTGGAGTACCCGGAGGAAACCCACACAGACACAGGGAGAACATGTAAACTCCACGCAGGGAGGACCCGGGAAGCAAACCTGGGTCCCCTAACTGCAAGGCAGCAGCGCTACCCACTGTGCCACCGTGCCAGAGCTACACCACTTGCATGAAAATGTGCTATAGCAGTGCTTTGCAAACTCGATCCTGGGGACCCCCTGTGGCTGCAGGTTTTTGTTCCAACCAACTTCTGTTTTTCATTGGACTCTTAGCCTAATTGAGTGAGTTATTATTTTCTAGTTTCTGTGTTTTGCAGTCAATGTAGAAATTACAAACTAAGTTTGGTTGATTTTTATTAAAATATAATAAGCAATTATATGGGGATTATGTAGGGTATTTTTTTAAGTCGTTAACATTATTTTCCAGCTAGTTTTCATTCTACTTTTCCTGGTGTTCTGGTTATTTAATTGATTATCTTAATACATAATTCGCCAGTCTCCTCACTCACTCACTCACACACTCACTCACTCACTCACTCACTGACTCACTCACTCACTCACTCACTCACTCACTCACTCACTCACTCACTCACTCACTCACTCACTCACTCACTCACTCACTCACTCACTCACTCACTCACTCACTCACGTCCATCTGAAGCCTTCTGCGCATTCACCTTCTGCGCACGTCGCCTTCTGCGCACATCGCCTTCTGCGCATGTCCGAAGCCAAATGTACAGTCACCTTCTGCGCAGCTGCCCGAAAAACCTTACAAGACTGACATCGCGGCAGGCGGCGGATTTACGGCCGCGAAAATTCAAAGAGAAAGGCAACTTCGACCGACATCCAACCCCAACATCGTGGAAGGCGGCGGATATACGCCGGCAAAAATGGAAAGAGAAAGGCGACTTCGATTAAAGCTCTAGAGGCCTGAAAGGCGATTTCGACTACAGCTCAAGGCCTAATTACGCATTCATTCAATACACCTATATCAGGTTTGTGGTGCTTATACTTATTATATATTATACTATTCCACTCGTGCCCGTTTCATCTTACGTTGTCGAAACGGGCTCTTTGTCTAGTTTACTAAAAACTACACTGGTCTACAAAAAAATATTTTTTGTTTGCTTCTGGGATCTTCAGAGCAGCTCTTTATTAAGTTTTTTATACTGATTTCATATATTAAATCGGAATTAAGCTAGCACGTCAGGTTTTTGAAATACACATTATGGACGTTTTGACACTTTTCAATATCGATATAATACTGTATATCAACATGATATCTGGAGTTTGGACTCTGTCCCACCAAAATTGTTTTGATGTGTTTATTCTGAAAACAAACCAGAAGACGATACCAGAGACACGTTAAAGCATATTTATGTCAATTTACCTCAATATAAAAGTGAGGTCAGCGTGCCCAAAAATGTTGGAGGCGCTCGCTTTTGCGCTTGTACTGCACATCCGTTTCTTTCTAAGCAAGAACCAACAGCAGTCACCCATCATGCTCGGAATGAATTTTTCCTGATATCAGTTTTCCATTACCTTTATATCTTGATGAAATCTTTCCCCATGTTCATCTCTGACATCGCCCAGATTTGGTGGAAAAAAGTCAAGATGAGAATGTAAAAAAATGTGTCTTCAGTGACCTTCTGGCTCCCGTAAGCTGATTCGCTTTCAGCAGGTTCTCCACAAGCTCAGTATAATTCTCTGCTCTGTGACTGTCAAGAAAATTCTGGACCACCTGCATGAATGAGGGTGCTGATTCAGTGGGCTCCAGTTTCCTTTTGAACTCATCGTCAAGCATCAGTTCACGGATTTCAGGGCCAACAAAAACACCTTCCTTAATTTTGGCTTCACTTTTCTCGAGACAAATAAATGCTGAAACGCATCGCCTTTACTGTCCAGTCACCCTAGTTGTCCAAGACCTGGAACATCATAACTACAAAATGGGATGTGCTGCTGGACGAAAACAGTTTTCAGATTTGGAGTCAGCAAGTGAAATTTGTTAAAGTACAGTGATGTTAATTAATAATAATATAAGATTATTTAATATTAATAGATCTAATAATAATTAATTATTAATTACTAATAATTATTTACTTAATTAATTACTAATTAGCGAGTCTGACACTGAAGTCGTTGCTGCTTTCATCATCCCGGGTGTCTGCTGTTTTGGTTGTTAATTGTCACTATTAGGGTTAAATGAAGGGAGCCAACCACATAGGAAAAGGGGAAAATAATAGGAAAACAACAAAAGAGAGTTAAGCATTTAGAGCTGTAGAAAAAAATAGAAATATTTCTAAATGTCTTTTAAATGTAAAAAAACATACCATATTGTGTTTTCTGAATGCAGAAAAGAGAAGAGTAAAAAAAGACCAGCTAACTAAATGAGATCAGTTGTTATTGATTATCATCACCGATTGTGCATCTGGTTGGAACATAAACCTGCAGCCACAGGGGGTCCCCAGGATCGAGTTTGGGAAGCAATGTGCTATAGAAATAAATGTTGTTGTTGTTGACATTAGTAGACCTTGTGCACTTGGGTAGATGGTCACCTGGAAGGATATCTCTATGTGTTGTCGCACATGTGCAGATGGGAGGAAGCGGGGGGGGGGGGTCTAGCTACTGACACACAGGTACTGGGGGGTAATCAAGTGTACTAATGTCTCTTCTTCCTTCCCTGCAGGAGCAGTACAGGGTAAGACTTAGGCTCCTCCCTCCTTCGACTCCAGACCACGCCTTCGGATGACCATTTCCCTTCTAGCTGTCCCGCCCCTTCCATAGAAATGAAAAGCCAACAGCCTTGCTCTGCAGTCTGTTTACTTTGGGATGAGGTCTTTATAATTACTAATGTGCTTATTTTTCAGCGAACCCTACAATATACTGGGGGCGGGGGGGATCCCCAACCCTTTTTCATTGTGTTCCATCTCTCTTTACAGTGTATATCCTTGGATTTGTACTTGGAGGCCAAAAGGTTTTACTAAATGCCCTTAATAAAAATACAGTATAAACTTTAATAAGTATTATTATGATGTGATTTGGGTTTAGAATAAGATCATTGTCGGCCGCTGTGGATCATTAAAAAAGCTACTAAAGGAAAGGAATCCAACTGTATAGAATAAACCCCTTCAGGGTAACAACTGGCCAACCTGGGTGAAGCCAGCAAACAGCCCTTAAAACAGGCAGAGAGAAATTCTTTTTTATCTTTCTTTTTCTTCTTCATCTTTTCCTACTTCTGTGTGACCAACCTTCTTCAAGCAGCTCGGTCTTCCACCTCCTCACCACTCAGGCCTTTTCCTTCAGATCTTCTTTGACTTTATCCATCCACCTCCACTTTGGACTCCCTCTCTTTCTCTTCCCCCGCACTTCCATTCCCATCACTCTTTTGCCCACATATTTCTTGTCTCTCTTCATCACAAGTCCATATCACTTCAGACTACTTTCCTGTACTTTCTTACATATTTCTCCCACTTTTGTTGTACCTCTGATTGCCTTATTTCTTATTGTGTCCTTGTTTGTAACTCCACACATCCATTTCAACATTCTCAATTCTACCACAACCAATTTCTTTTCCTGTGCCCCCATTACTCCCCATGTTTTAGCTCCATACATTATTGCTGGTCTTATCAGTGTCTGATAAACCTCATGTTTAACCTTTACCTTAATTCTTCAATTACACAATACTCGTGTTACTTTCTTCCAATTGTTCCATCCACACTGCACTCTACTGGTTATCTCTGCACCTAATTTTCCATCTTGGGCTACCACTCATTGTAGATATTTAAATTTATCCACTCTTTTTCATGGTTCTCCTTGCAGGCTAACGTCTGAATCTTGACCATTGTTTAACCTCACATATTCCATCTTCTACTTCCCATTTATCTTCCGTCCTCTATCTCCAAAGCCCTTTTCCATTCTTACAACTTCCTCTCCATTTCCTTCTTTCTAATGTTATACAACACAGTTTCATCTGCAGAAAGCCTGCACCAGGGGGATTGGTCTTTTACCCCATGACTCAACACATCCACAACCAGATCACAGAGGTAAGGACTTCAAGAAGATTTCTGGTGCAGACCTCCTCTAACTAGAATCCTATCTGTTACCCCAACTACATTTACTACATTTAACCTGAGTCCTCACTCCCTCATACATATCCTTGACAATCCTCACACATTTCTCTGGTAATAAAATGCATTGCATTTTTCATTTCAACAAATATTGCATCAAATCATTATCTCTGCTTTTACGAATATGAATCCTATACCAAATAGCATATAACAGAGACATATGCAATGTATTTGTCATTCCAACAAATGGCACTTAACAAACATTGTTTTAATAAAATGCATTGCATTTTTCATTTCAACAGATATTGCATCACAAACATTAACACTGCTTTTATGAATACGAATCCAATAAAATGTTTTGCATTTTCCATTCCAACAGATGACATGTCTCAAACATTAACAAGAATTCCATACCAAATAGCATATAACAGAGACATATGGACTGCATTTGTTATTTCATCAGACGGTACATCACAAACATTTGTTGTAATAAAATGCATTACATTTTTCTTTCCAACAGATGACACGTCACAAACATTAACAAGAATCCCATACCAAATGGCATATACTGTAATAGAGACATATCCATTGCATTTGCAGCTTCAACAGATGGCACTCCACAAACATTTGAAGAGCTCAGTTCCAAAATCAGCTAAGTACAAAAGATAAATTTTGGAAATAAATAGGAAAATCTGGGTCTGTAAGGATATTTTGAAACTAAATCCCTAAAACTATAGTGCTACACTGTTGCAATTAGCAGGTTTTGAAGCTCAAACATATTTTCGGCGCATGACCGACTGCATGAAAAGTCACAATCACGTGTTCACTAAATTTTACCAAAAGGTGTAATTAGCAGATTTTGGAACTCACATCTTCATTTGTAGTATTAAAATACATAGCATTTGTCATTCCAACTGATGACATGTCTCAAACATTAACAAGAATTCCATACCAAATAGCATATAACAGAGACATATGGACTGCATTTGTTATTTCATCAGACGGTACGTCACAAACATTTGTTGTAATAAAATGCATTACATTTTTCTTTCCAACAGATGACATGTCACAAACATTAACAAGAATCCCATACCAAATGGCATATACTGTAATAGAGACATATCCATTGCATTTGCAGCTTCAACAAATGGCACTCCACAAACATTTGAAGAGCTCAGTTCCAAAATCAGCTAAGTACAAAAGATAAATTTTGGAGATAAATAGGAAAATCTGGGTCTGTAAGCAGATTTTGAAACTAAATCCCTAAAACTATAGTGCTACACTGTTGCAATTAGCAGGTTTTGAAGCTCAAACATATTTTCGCCGCATGACCGACTGCATGAAAAGTCACAATCACGTGTTCACTAAATTTTACCAAAAGGTGTAATTAGCAGATTTTGGAACTCACATCTTCATTTGTAGTATTAAAATACATAGCATTTGTCATTCCAACTGATGACATGTCTCAAACATTAATAAAAATCCCATACCAAATGGCATATAACAGAGACATATGCATTGCATTTTCAGCTTCAACAGATGGCACTCCACAAAGATTTGTAGTATTAAAATGCATAGCATTTGTCATTCCAACAGATGACACGTCTCAAACATTAACAAAAATCCCATACCAAATGGCATATAACAGACACATATGGACTGCATTTGTCATTCCAACAGATGGCACTCCACAAACATTTGTAGTATTAAAATGCATAGCATTTGTCATTCAAACAGATGGCGCATGGCAAACATTTGTAGCAATGAAATGCATTAAATTTGTTAATCCAACAGACAGAGCCTCCCAAACATTTGTAGTATTGCATTTTATTACTATAAATGCTTGTGTTGCGTCATCTGTTCGAATGACATATGCAATGCATTTTATTAGTACACGCACTACAAAATACATTCCAATAGATGCTGCACTACAAACGATAATGCTGAGGTCTGTGTTGATTAGGTAGATTTCAACCCATTTTAGACAGGTAGCACAGCTAGTTTAAAATTAAATCTGCCCAAGATTGACTCCGAATAGTTTCTGAATCCACTGTAGGTACTGCCTGGGATGACAAACAAAAAGAAAAAAAAAGACAATCTTTCATTCTGGTGTTCTTTTAGCATTTGAATGATTGTACTTATTTATGAGTATTACGTGCTAGCAGACCAAAATATCCTTAGTGTTGTTAAAGATCTTCATGAAAAACAATGTATCACTTACAAAAAAATACAAAAATGACAGGTTTATATTGCACTTTCAATTGAGATTTCATGTTTATGTATAGGTATTTTGTATTTGGGGAAAAAAAAAGATTTATGAGAGTAGGCAATGCAGCTGATGAGTTCAAAGCAGAAGACGATCAAAAGCCCATCACGGGGAAATGGCTGAAGCACAGAACACAGGTTTTACTTCAGACAGTTTCTTAACCAACCAAATGTACAATGTTACCACTTTTGCTGGGGATTGCTGGGGCTCACGTTCCTGATTTCCATACCAGTCTGGGGGTGACCCAATTCTCGAAAGGTCCTTTGCCGTCTGTCACAGTTGTGCTGAAACTTTTTTATTTTTATTTTTTTCTTTATATAAAACATGAACTTACCCATTGCAGATTTCCACAGAACAACAAAGGCTGCTTGAGAAAAAGTAAAGCTAGAAAGAATTTTTTTTTTTTAGATGATGGGAACAGGGACATATAGAGGTCATAGCGAAGGTAGAATTTAACGGAGGTACTGCAAAGCAATTCATCAAAGCATCAAATTCAGACTGACTGTCAACAACATCGAAGGCCTTGCAACGTCCCCCAAAAAAAAGACTTATAAAAAAAAAAAAAAAAAGGCTGAGCTTGTAACAGTTTCTATTACACCACTCAAGAATTTGCCTGGGAGCTCGGCTTGACAGATTAGCCCTGTACCCAGACTGAACAGTACGATGGTGAAACAAGAGCCACTTTTATGAGGTACGTAACACAAGAACAGGGCAGCCGCAGTAAGGCTGGAAACTGATCCCCTGATGAAAGTGAGCGCTGTGCTCCACCTTTCAAGCTTTAGATAGTTTTTATTTGGACTGCACATAGACAGAGCTGCAGACAGAAATGACAGACAATTAAGGGGACACAAAGGCAGGGAAATTTAGTATCAGGCTACATGACCCTTGCAAGAAGGCAATGTTTCAATGCATATGGCTGTCTTTGTGTAATAAAATTCCCCAATGATGGCAAAAAAAAAAAAAAAAATGCTGTAAGCTCTAACAGTAGGTTAAAAAATGTAGGTATATACCAGGTGAAGTTCTCTTTTTAAAACACAACTCGGCTTCAAAGAGAAGCAGCAATAGGAGGGATCAGTGCCGAAATAAACCTTTGGCTTTCTACATATCAAAGAAAAGATAAGGCTTATGGGGTTTAATTCATATGTTTAGTTCTCTGCAAATGGCCATTTGTGATGGTGTCTTGTCCCGGTGGAATGCCGGCAGTATGATAACAATCCATTTCAAATCCCCAACCAACCCTTGCTCTGTATCCATTCGGAGGGAAGAATCAGGCTTAAAAATAGAAAATTAACTTTACTCTGAGTGAAAGAGATTTTTTTTTTTCTTTCTTTCCAAGGCCCATCAAGAGAGAGGTCTTGATACCAATAACTGAGATGTTCCAGTTCAATCCAAGACATAAGACTTTAAAGTCGTCTAGCAGTAAGATTGTATACTCCAGCCACGATCTGTGATTCCTTTGAGCGAGAAAGAGACTTTCCCGCTCCGCAAAGCATAAGTCAGCAATTTGAATTCACTTACAGACTAATTCCAAGGGCACTCAGGTGAGGAACTCATGTGTACTAGAAATCGATACGCAACCTTATGAAGACTTTTTACAATTCAACTAGCACACAGATTAAAGAGCACAGACAATAACTGAGAGATTTTTACGGCAACAAGCAGATAAGATGTAAGAGTAGAGTCCATTTTTAACCTTGTGTTTTGGTGCAAATCACAGCGGTGACTGTCATGTTTGCATAAATCTGCAAGATGCATTTTTTTTTGGAACTGTTTTGTTTAGTGTTTAAAATCTACATTAGTTAAGTATGTGTGTTATTAATGGCCATCTACAGAAATTTTCAGATGACACGTCCATCATTGGCTGCATTAATAATGGAGACAAGTTGGAGGACTAACTCTTGTGGTGCAGGGACAACAACCTGCAACTCAACATCAGCAAGACAACAGAGCTGCGGGTGGACTTCTGATGTGTCAATAAGCCTCTGAGACCACTCAGGGGGAGGAAGTGGAAGTGCTGCAGAGCTACAAGTACCAGAAGACTGGGTTGGTCTGACAGCCCAGTAGGTGCTTTACAAAAGCAGCCAGAGCAGACTGGACTTCCTAAGGAGACTCGGGTCTTTCGATGTGTGTAGCAAGCTGCTGGAAATGTTCTACCAATTATACCGATTATACCAGTTCTACCGATTATACTTCCTTAGAAGACTGGCGTCCTTCAACATCTCCAATAAGATGCTGCAGATGTTCTATCAGACGGTTGTGGTGAGTGCCCTCTTCCATGCGGTGGTGTGTTGGGGAGGCAGCATTAAGAAGAGGCACGCCTCACACCTGGACAAACTGATAAGGAAGTCAGGCTCTATTGTTGGCATGGAGCTGGACAGTTTAACATCTGTGGCAGAGTGACGGGCACTGAGCAGACTCCTGTCAATCATGGAGAATCCACAGCATCCACTGAACAGGATCATCTCCAGGCAGAGGAGCAGCTTCAGTGACAGACTGCTGTCACCGTCCTGCTCCACTGACAGACTGAGGAGATCGTTCCTCCCCCAAACTATGCAACACTTCAATTCCACCCGGGGGGGGTAAACGTTAACATTATATAAAGTTATTGTCTGTTTTACCTGCATTGTTATCACTCTTTAATTTAATATTGTTTTTTATCAGTATGCTTCTGCTGGAGTATGTGAATTTCCCCTTGGGATTAATAAAGTATCTATCTATCTATCTATCTATCTATCTATCTATCTATCTATCTATCTATCTATCTATCTATCTATCTATCTATCTATCTATCTATCTATCTATCTATCTATCTATCGTATATAGTGCCTTACATATCTATCTATCTATCTATCTATCTATCTATCTATCTATCTATCTATCTATCTATCTATCTATCTATCTATCTATCTATCTATCTATCTATCTATCTATCTATCTATCTATCTATCTATCTATCAGTCCATAGTAGCCACTGTGGTGTTCCTAGGGAGGCACACTGCATGAATAAGCTGATCATGTAAGCCTGCACCATCACAGGGCCAAAATTAGACGCCATCATTAAAAACTCCCTTCATCCCCTCTAGGTGGCGCTCTTCTGGAACACTTTTAGCCATAAGCTCATTCCACTACGGTGTGCTAAGAAGCACCTCTGGGGATCTTTTCTGCCCACCGGTATCAGGCAATTCAATGCTACCTCCCAAAGTACTTGTTAAGTTTATTTTTATTTATTTATTGATCGATTGATTGGCTGTATTATCTGTCCTGTGACTCTGTATTCTTAATTTTTTTTTTTATATATTTCTGCTACTGTATATATTATGGCGGATGGCGGATGGCCGGTGCCCTTGCTCAGCTTCAGTCACACCTTACGCATTACAATTTATTTGAGATATTCCAGTCTGGTTTCCGCACTGGTCATAGAACAGAAACGGCACTAACGTGGGTTGTAAACAACATTCTGATATCCTCCGATGAAGGAAACTCCACTGTAATTATGTTGTTGGACTTAAGTGCAGCATTTGACACCATCGACCATTCTATTTTACTGCACAGGCTAGAAAATGATGTTGGGCTTACAGGCACCGTGCTCGTTTGGCTTAGTTCTTATTTATCAAATCGATTCCAATATGTACAGAAATGTGCTGACAGGACTCCATCATTATACACAGAAGTTCAATATGGTGCCCCGCAGGGCTCAGTACTGGGACCTTTACTGTTTTCACTTTACATGCTTCCACTGGGATCTATCATTAGGAAATGTAATAGGAAATGTAATATTAATTTTCACTCGTATGCAGATGACACCCAGTTATACCTTTCATTTAAATCAGATGAAGTTTCTCCGATGTTGTCTTTAATTAGTTGTGTTAGCGAATTAAAGGAGTGGATGAATGAGAACTACTTGTCTTTAAATACAGATAAAACAGAGATGTTAATTTAACTCAGATGGAATCCCAATTAATTTTACTGAATCAGCCCGCAATCTAGGAGTTATCTTTGACTCTAGCATGTCATTTAAAGTGCATATTACAAAGTTGTCCAACTCATGTTTCTTCCATCTTAAAAATGTTAGGAAATTAAGACGCTTTCTAAATAAACAGGATTCTGAGAAATTAATTAATGCATTTATCTCTAGAAGGATTGACTACTGCAATGCGGTGTTCACTGGATGTTCAAACTGTTCTTTATACAGCCTCCAGTTAATACAAAATGCAGCTGCAAGAATTATTACAAGAACAAGAAAATACGAACACATAACTCCAGTTCTTAAATCCTTACACTGGCTCCCGGTTAAGTTTAGGGCAGATTTCAAAATCCTTCTTTTAACATATAAAGCATTAAATGGCCGAGGTCCGGCTTACTTGTCTGAACTTATCATGACTTACAAACCAGAGCGCACATTAAGATTTCAAGATGCTGGTCTGCTTATGGTTCCAAGGATTAATAAAATAACAGTGGGAGGTCGTGCTTTTAGTTACAGGGCCCCTAAACTGTGGAGTGGTCTGCCTGCTACTATAAGAGATGCCCCTTCGGTCTCAGCTTTTAAATCGGCTGAAGACTCACTACTTCAGTTTAGCCCACCCTGACTAGAGCTGCTGATTAACTGTGCAGACTGCATCTCCGTTGTTAGTCATTAGCACTAAAACATAAGTAACATGATAGTTAGAATTGGATACTAACCCTCACCTATTCTGTTTCTCTTCTTGGTACTCAAATGTGGCACTTGGTGCCACGGCCTACCTGCCAAGTTGTTTTGCCTGCCTAAGGTAAACTCATCCCTGATGGAGGATCGCAGGAATCGTGAGAAAGAGGGGTCCTTTTATCGGATTGGCTGGCCCAGCACTGTTTCAACCGTGGAATGGCCAAATGGGGGAGGCAGCTTGATGGATGAGGTCTCCAGGAGTCTAAAATTATCCAAATCTTATTATGTGATATCATCTACTGTTAAATTCTGCTCCGTACTTCTAAAAATTTTAAAAAAATTTTTATTGAGGATTTGTTCTGTTCTGTGTATTGTATTGTATTGACCCCCTTCTTTTGACACCCACTGCATGCCCAACCTACCTGGAAAGGGGTCTCTCTTTGAACTGCCTTTCCTGAGGTTTCTTCCATTTTTCCCTACAAGGTTTTTTTTGGGGGGAGTTTTTTCTGGTCTTCTTAGAGAGTCAAGGCTGGGGGGGGGCTGTCAAGAGGCAGGGCCTGTTAAAGTCCCATTGCGGCACTTCCTGTGTGATTTTGGGCTATACAAAAATAAACTGTATTGTATTGTATTCTGTTGATAACCCTTCGGGATGAAATTCTTCAATAAGATTTGGACATAATAAGTCTTCTTTTATTGGGAACTTAAAGTGTGGAAAATGTAAAAATTTATAAGAGCTGAGAGCACAGGAACTGTGTCTGACAAAAGCATTCACACGAATGAGAGGTGAGAGGACCGTGGGTGTGGGTCATTAACCGTAAATGGTTGAGAGGAGGGCAGAACTTGGAAAAAAATCTCTTGGCAATAGTCTCGTCTCGTCTCAAGATTTTCTTTTATAATAGAGAGATCTGCTTTACTTTACTCAATGACATATCAAAGGCATGCAGGTATACAGGGGACAATTCCTTTTCATTTAATCACATTTCAGGAGTCATACAGCACTTTTCAATAAGCCATATGAGTACCATCAAGTTTGTCCACGTCTGTCTTCCACTTTGTTACCATACCAAAAATAAAGAAATAAAGAAAATACTGCTTACACAGTAATTTAAATTGGGCTCACTAAGAATCTCATGAAGCAGCCCTTTTATCTGTGCCTCTTTTAGACCCTGTGCTTATAGAGAAGACTTGAAAGAGTTGACCCTAAGCGACTCTTGTGTTGCCTCTGCTTTGTGCTTAGGGTCAATGTCTTGTTAGAAGGTAAACATTTGGCCTGTTCTGAAGTTCAGAGCACTCTGGAGAAGGTTGTCGTTAAAGATATCTCTTTACTTTACTCCATTCAGCTTTCTCTCAATCCTGTCCAGTCGTCCAGTTCATATGATGATTTTACCATCATGCATCACTGGTGGAATGGTACTGTGCAGATGATGAGTGGTGCTTGCTACAGACGTGACTCTTAGAATTGTGGCTAAACAGTTCAATCTTTGTTTCATCAGGCCAGAGAATCTTCTTTCTCCTACTCTGATAGTCATTTAGGTGTCTCTTTACAAACTTCAAATGGTCTTTCATGTGTCAGCTGGCCACTCTGCCATAAAGCCTATATTACTGGAGTGTTGCAGTGGTGATTGTCCTTATGGAAGTTTCTCTCATCTCCACACCAGTTCTCTGAATACTCAGCCACAGTGACCATCGAGTTCTTGGTCACCTCTGTTACCAAGGCCCGTCTCCTCCAACTGCTCAGTTTGGCCAGTCATCCACCAGTAGGAAGAATTGTGGTTGTTCCAAATTTCTTCCATTGAAGATTGCTAGAAACCAATGGTCTCTCAGGACCCTTCAATGCTACAGAAATGTTTTGTAGCCTTCCCTAGGTCTGTGCCTCTACACAATCCTGTCTGTAAGCTCTGCAGGTAATTCCTTCATCCTTGTGGCTTGGTTTTTTAGTCACTTGTAGGACCTTCTAAACACACTTGTGAGCATTCTCTGATCATGTCCATTCAACTGAATTGACCAGAGGTGGACCCCAAACAAGGTGTAGAAACATCTCAGCGATGACCAGTAGAACGGGATGCACTGGAGCCAAATTTCAAGTTAAATAGCAAAGAGTCGAAATACTTGTGTCGGTGGGTGGGATAGTTCAGGTTTATTTTTAAAAGAAATTTCCAAAAATTTACTAAATCCTGCTTTGCGCTTTTCTATTTTGGTGTTTTAAAAGCAGCTGAAATGAGTTTCCTCCGCAGGGTGTCTGGGCTCTCCCTTAAAGATAGGGTGAGAAGCTCAGTCATCCGGGAGGGACTCAGAGTAGAGCCGCTGCTCCTCTGCATCGAGGGGAGTCAGATGAGGTGGCTCGGGCATCTGATCAGGATGCCTCCTAGACGCCTTCCTGGTGAGGTGTTCTGGGCACGTCTAACCGGGAGGAGGCCCCTAGGAAGACCCAGGACACGCTGGAGGGACTATGTCTCCCGGCTGGCCTGGGAATGCCTCGGGATTCTCCCGGGAAGAGCTAGAAGAAATGGCCGGGGAGAGGGAAGTCTGGGCATCTCTGCTCAAGTTGCTGCCCCTGCGACCCGACCTCGGATAAGTGGAAGAGGATGGATGGATGGATGGGTTAGAGTTGGGGTTGAGTTGTTTGCTGACGGAAAAAAATAACTAAAAAGATTTTAGGACAAAAGTGCAAAAAGTGAAGGGGTCTGAATACATTGTGAATGCATAGTAGTCATCGGTCCAAGGCTGATTATTCATTCAGAGCTTTATTTTAATCAGTTTTAGAAAAGTTACATCGCTTCTCACAAGCAGCAGCAGCATCATTCTGGATGCTACAAGGCAATAAACAAGCATACAATAAATTGAAATTCTTACTAGGTACATATAAATATAACAATATATTGAGGTTTGAGTACAACCTGTAAATGTTTCAGCAATCAAATCGGAATACAAAACAATGAATAAAACTGCAAAATTTTTGACAGAAAAGTATTATAAATATTAGACAGGTAGGCAGTACTTCGAATTAATAGTGCTGCTATGAAAAACACCTGTATGCTTTCATCCAAAGAAATAAAGTAGTTTTAAGACTGAAGAATAGGCCTTCACTTCCAAACTGCAGAGGCTGGGTACGGTCACGTGACTGACTTTGGCAGAACGCTATGCTGTTCCACTTTACTGTGCCAAAGACAACATAAACTTATGATGCCCTCTACTTTTCAATGGAAAATGGTGATAAAGAAAGAAATGTATTTACAGGTGTATATAAAAGACTAAGTTGTTTAGCAACTGACTGAAACTGGAATTTGTTTTATTTACTGGAAACCCTATTTATTCTAGCGCACCTTATTCTGAAACAAAATAAGTGGGCAGTCTTGGTAGCCACTGTTGTTCTTAAAGTGGATACAGGTAAGTCCATTGGTCTATTGCATCCTAGCGCTTATTCCTTCAGGAATCCTCTAAATGTGTTCCCCATAATTGGTAGCTACAACACTATATATATATATATATATATATATATATATATATATATATATATATATATAGTGAAAAAGGCGTTATATAGGCACCTGACCCGACACAGACAGGACAAGGAGGCACACATAAAATAAACAAAACGATTTCTTTTTTTCTTCACCTGTGGGCGCACGTCTTCCCCGTGTCCCACAGGCAGTACACAGTCCCACGCACAAACCCCAAATAAAATAAACAATAAAGCACTCTCTCTTCCTCCACCACTCCTCCCTAGCAACCTCGTCCTCCTCCTCCAGATTCTGGCTCCTTCGAGTGGTGGCTGCTGGCCCCTTTTATAGTTCACCCAGAAGTGCTCCCGATGCTTGATTGCCGAGTTCCGGCTGCACTTCCGGGTGTGGTGAAAACACTGCCCACAAGGGCTCAGGAGCTGCCACCAACTCCAATTCCCATGGAGCCCTGCGGAAAACTGAGGCACCGCTCCAACCCAGGGGGGCAGCCATGCAGCCATCTAGCGTCCAGGGGGAGGTATTGCACCATCCATGGCTGCCCTCCCCGAGTATATAACGACGGGGCGTCCCAGCCAGGACTATATATATAGCAATAAGGCAAAATGATTGTGATCAAGTGGAAGGAATAGAAAGTCGTCAGACTCTTTTAAGTACTGTTCAAAGGGTAGCAACTGTAAATGTTCTTGTCAGAGGAAATGTTGAGGGTAGTAAGCCTTGTGCTGGGGTAGCCCACAATGGGTGGCGTCACTCGTGTGGATCACACAATGACATCCTACCCTCCCATGTTCAAGCTAAAAAAAAACGAAAAGTGCACAAAGAAACATTTATGCTGTCCTGATTGTGACGTCAGGCTGTGCATTGGTGACTATAAGAAAACATATCACATGAAGGAAGTGCACTAGATCTACATCCGTATAGCTGTGATCACTAGACATACATTTCTTACTGTATTTATGTTGACATTTTGGTATTTACATGTTTCTGTGACACTCAGTAACATTTTTTTTCTTGTTCAAAAAAATCAAAATTTTTGGCTAAATTTTTTAGGAGTAAACTAACACGCTAAAGAGGTTAACAGCTAATTAACCTTCAGGTCATCTGAACCTTCCAATTTTAGCAGTTCATATAGCACACTACTGCAATGTCCTACTGTGCCTCATAAAACAGATCAAAAATACCCTTTAAGTCAGGGATCTCAAACTCCAGTCCTGGAGGGCTGCAGTGGCTGCAGGTTTTCATTCTAACCCTGTTCTTAATTAGGGACCTGTTTTTGCTCCTAATTAACTTCTTTTGATTTTATTTGATTTGCTCTTGAAAACTCAGACCCAATAATTGTTTCTTTTTCCTTAATTAGCAGCCAGACAATAACGAGATTTAAAATAAGCTAAAACAGGACAAGCAAACGGTGTCCATCATACAATATAAAGAAAGATGAAAGTCTCATGAATATTGATCTGCTCAGGTCCACAAAACATTTGAACAGAGCTCTTAGAAAAGAGAAAATTAACAATTTCAGAAATGTCTGCTATTGCACAATGCGAGCAGCAACAAGCCATGGAATTAAAGAACAACAAGACTCTGCGCTTAATTAAGCAACTGGTTGGAGTGAAATTGGTTGGAGTTTGAGGCCCTGACTTAGTTGGTCTCCTGTTGGCTCACTCACTTCATATTTCATTCCTGTTTAAGTAGTGAAAAATCGAGGAAAATGACCCCTTTTATTGGCTAACTAAATAGATTACAATATGCAAGCTTTCGAGGCAACTAAGGCCCCATCTTCAGGCAAGATGTGGCCTTCCAAGTTATAACTTACAACTTGAGGACGCTTTCACTTAGGTCAACCAAATTTTGCATACAAGTATTACGTACAAAACATAGATTTCTATCAACTTTTGGACTATTTCCGCTAACCAGATGTGGTACTTTACCTTTTATTCATGCAGCTGCAGAGTACCATTTATTCAACTTTACTTTTATAATAATTGTTCAATATATTATTAATTTGATTTGATTTGTTGTTGATGGTTTTTTAATGTACATAATATAAAAATTTAATCATTGTCTTGCAGTTTACTCCTCAGATATCCATTCCCATGTCTGAGTATCTGAGAAAGTCGAGGGGAGACCACTCCTGATTTTTTTGTATAAATTTCAGATTATAAGCCATCTAGCACATCCACTTACCTGTATTTGGTTCCCAAACCATGGGCTGAATAACACTGAGCACACTAGAGCATACTAGATTATTGTCACAGAGCTTGGTACAATGGCTTTTAGGCCATAATGTCAGTCAGTCAGTCAGTCATTGTCCAACTCGCTATATCCTAACTACAGGGTCACAGGGGTCTGCTGGAGCCAATCCCAGACAACACAGGGTGCAAGGCAGGAACAAATCCCTGGGCATGGTGGCAGCCCACCACAGGACACACACACACACATACCAAGCACACACTAGGGTCAATTTAGGACCGCCAATGCACCTAACCTGCATGTCTTTGGACTGTGGGAGGAAACCCATGCAGACACGAGGAGAACATGCAAACTCCACGCAGGGAGGACCCAGGAAGCAAACCACAGGTCTCCTAACTGCAAGGCAGCAGCACCACCATAGTTTATTCTTGTATTACTTATTTATTAATTATTATTTATTTGTATTCTTTGTCTGTGGTGGGTTGGCACTCTGCCCGGGATTGATTAGATTAGATAAGAACTTTATTTATCCCGAGGGAAATTCTTTTGTCATATACATGCTCAGTGCAACAAGAGGAATAAAGATAAGGTAGAAAAGAGTTAAAAAGATCAGTAGTAATAGTACAAACAGAATAACAAAATAACTCTAAACAAAGTAACAAATAACTATAACTACAACTATAACTAATAGTTTGTATTATAACTGTATAACTAATCTGTGCAAAGCAACAAACAACTATAACTAAAACTATAACAGATATAATAAAACAACAGATTATTAGTGCAAGTGGTTATGAAAAGTGACTTAGTGTTTGTGCCATGAATAAATAAGATAGCAGCATGTGATGATGGAATGAAACAAACATTCAGTAACATACAGATGAGTAAATAAAAAACCGAATGAGACCTAATGACAAAAATTCTTAAGATCACCTACAGAATGAGGACGAGTTATACAGTCTTATTGCCACAGGTAGAAAGGATTTCCTGTAGCGTTCGGTTCTGCATTTGGAGGCAATGAGTCTTTTGCTGTGTGTGCTCTGATGACCCATCAAGGAGGCGTGCATGGGGTGAGAGGGGTTGTCCATGATACTGAGAAGCTTTTTCAGCATTCTCCTCTCAGACACCTCTACCAGGTTCTCTAGTCTGACACCCAGGACAGAACCAGCCTTTTTAATCAGCTTGTTCAGCCTGTTGGCATCAGCTGTCTTCACCCCACTGCCCCAGCACACAGCTGCAAGAAACACCACGCTCTCTACCACAGAGTGATAGAACATAGTCAGCATTTTCCTACAGACATTGAAAGACCTGAGCCTCCTCAGTAGGTAAAGCCTGCTCTGCCCTTTCTTGAAAACCGTGTTGGTGTTCTTGGACCAGTCCAGTTTACTGTCAATGTGTACCCCCAGGTACCTGTAGTCCTCAACCACCTCAACATCCGTTCCTCTGATGGTGACAGGGGTGGGAAAAGGAGCCTGCTTCCTAAAGTCCACAACCAGTTCCTTTGTCTTTGTGATGTTTATCTGTAAATGGTTTAGCTCACACCACTCCACAAAGCTGTCCACCACACTCCTGTATTCATCCTCCTGTCCATCCCTGATACAGGCCACAATGGCATAGTCATCAGAGAATTTCTGCAGGTGACATGACTGAGACCTGTACATGAAGTCAGACGTGTAGAGGGTGAAGAGGAAGGGTGATAGGACAGTTCCCTGCGGCGCCCCCGTGCTGCAGCTCTTCAGCCGGACATGCTGTGGTCGATTGGTTAGATAGTCCGTAATCCAGGCTACCAATGGGGCGTCCACTTGCATTTCCTATTCCTGCCTTGTGTCCTGTGTTGGTTGGGATTGGCTCCAGCAGACCCCTGTGACCCTGTGTTTGCATTCAGCAGGTTGGAAAATGGATGGATGTATTCTTTGTCTTCTAATTTGTCTTCTTCTTATTATTACTATTAAATTTTGCTTAATTGTAGCAGGTAGATTACAAGAATGTGTGCATAATGTAGGCCAGAAATTTGAGCACTTACAAGATTGTACCTTAGTGCACTGTGCCATTCTTTTGAGTTAATAAAATTCATAAAGCTATTGAGTTAATAAAGCTCTGGTAATAATCATAACTTGCATGTCTTTAGACTGTGGGAGGAAACCCACGCAGACACGGTGGGAGAACATGCAAACTCCACGCAGGGAGGACCCGGGAAGCAAACCCAGGTCTCCTAACTGCAAGGCAGCAGCGCTACCCACTGTGCCACCGTGCCACCCAGCCATAATGTGTTGGGGGAAATTAATCAGTTATAAAAACTGAAAGGCAATTATTAAGGAAGTATCATTTTATTAAAAAAAAAGAAGTCATTCACTTCTTAAACCCAAATTATCGCTTTCAATATGTTGCTCTCTGGCCATGTATATTTGGCCTTCTAGAGCTCCCCATTTTATATAAAGCTACATTCACACTATTATAGTCTTTGGCTCAATTTAATTAATATTTACACATAAGAAATAATCCTCTGGGAATCTACATGTTGCAAAGTTTTCTTTTGCCTCCTGATTATACTGAAGAAATATTTGGAGTGGAATGTGCAGTACAGCTTTCAAAATAAAGGTTACTTAGACGTCAATCTTCTTTATTCCAAGGTAATTTCTTTCTCCTACAGCAATACTTCTTCTTTTAAAGCAAGTTGGGGGAAAAAAAAAAGCCAAATCTCTAATTTAAAATCTAAAGGGTAGCACACATTTCGTTGGTTCTTAAAGAAAGGAAAGATTTTGGATGGAGGTCAACCTTTAAATCCATCTTCTATAAATACCTTAATCACCTTTACCTTCCCTGCATTTTTTTGCTGTCATTTCCAGTCCTTTTTCCTGCTCTCTATGCTACTTTTTTGCCTCAGATAGGTGAGCTTGGATGAACTCCTCTGACTTGCCCGGCTATCATCCAGCTGCCACACTGTAATAAGAAGCATGGAAATTTATTCCCACTTTTCAAGTTCACTTCACCTTTTAAATTTGTGATTAACTTCAGTTTAATTTTCATTTCACAAGGTCTACTTTGACCATTATAAGATAACAATGAAATACAACAATGAAGCACTTTCGGTTTAAAGAAGCCACAAAAATATAAAGCTATTGAAGAGTGGTGCAGTGGCTCAATGCATTGAGTTCATAATGTTCTCTATGCAAACACTGAGCGTGGCGTCATCTGGTTAAGGTTTGTTTGTGTGAGTTTGCTCCTGTGGTATTGGGAGATGATGTTAAGGTAAATTGGCTTGATATGAATAAATGCTTCTAGTGACGGACTGGAGTCCTGTCAGGGTTCTCAGGCCGGATTTATACTTCACGCGACGCGACTCATGCTGTAGAGTACGCTCCTGCTACCCAAGCGTTGTACTGTTTATACCTGCGCGCGTACTCTACATAAATCTGGAGGAATCCACCAGGTGGCAGTGTGAGATATCATCACGGTGAGAACAGGTTCGGCTTCGCTGTGTTGTGAATTGCCTGGAACACTGATGACACCTTACCGCAATATACACACACACACACACACACACACACACACACAGATTTTATTTTTGTATAGCCCAAAATCACACAGGAAGTGCCGCAATGGGCTTTAACATGCCCTGCCTCATGACAGCCCCCCAGCCTTGACTCTCTAAGAAGACAAGGAAAAACTCCCAAAAAAAATCTAGTGGGGAAAAAATGGAAGAAAACTTGGGAAAGGCAGTTCAAAGAGAGACCCCTTTCCAGGTAGGTTGGGCGTGCAGTGGGTGTCAAAAAAAGGGGGTCAATACAATACAATACAATACACAGAACAAAACAAATCCTCAATAAAAAAATTAAACATTTTTTTAGAAGTACAGTAATCCCTTGCTATATCGCGCTTCACTCTATCGCGGATTTTATATGTAAGCATATCTAAATATATAACGTGGATTTTTCGCTGCTTCGCGGGTTTCTGCGGACAACGGGTCTTTGAACTTCTGGTACATGCTTCCTCAGTTGGTTTGCCCAGTTGATTTCATACAAGGGACGCTATTGGCGGATGACTGAGAAGCTACCTAATCAGAGCACACAGTTAAGTTCCTGTGTGCTGATTGGCTCAGCGACGGAGTGCTGCATTAACCAGGAAGTCTCATCTCACTCATTCAGCATTAACGTGCTCCTGCTACTGCTTCAGGGGCCGTGTCCAAGTGCCAACAGAAGATGCAAATGATTGCAGAAAAGGTAAACGTTTTGGATATGTTGAAGGAAGGGAACAGCTACACCGCTGCAGGACACCATTACGGTATCAGTGAGTCCACGATTCTTTTTATTTAAAAAGGAGGAAAAGCATATAAGATCTACGTCTGCAGTGTCCTTTAACCAGGGCGCAAAGCGAGTTGCAAGTGGACGTGATAAGGCAGTAGTCTGGATGGAATCTGCTTTAGGGATTTGGATTGAAGAGTGCTGGAAGAAGAATGACGGCGGTGCTACACAGTCGCCTGAAGAGGCTCCTTTAGAAGAGCTGTAACGCTATCCTTTGTTGTGCAGTAAAATTAAACTCATCGTTATCTGACAAGTCGTCGTGTCATTGTTGGTGAGTAACCATAATTAATTATCTACGTACAGTACTTATTACATGTACATAGCTTAGTGTCACTGTACACACATTTTACTGTATACAATTTTTCTTGCATTGTACGTATTTATTGCTGGTGGCCTGTCTGTCGTAATGGCTGTAACATATGTGATATCGGAGACACTCGATATCTTTAAAATAATATTTAGGTTTTACTGTATATAAACTGTGTTTACATACATAATTTCAACGAATCTTTCCTAATATCTAAGAGAATACAAAGGGTTTATGCTGTATAATTGTGCGGGAAATGTTTATAATAGTGTGGGAGAGTTTATAAGGGCTTATAATATATAAAAAGAACCGTATGAACATATGGTTTCTACTTCGCGGATTTTCACCTTTCGTGGGGGGTTCTGGAACGCAACCCCCGCGATGGAGGAGGGATTACTGTACGGAGCAGAATTTAACAGTAGATGATATCACATAATAAGATTTGGATCATTTTAGACTCCTGGAGACCTCATCCATCAAGCTGCCTCCCCCATTTGGCCATTCCACGCCTGAAACAGTGTTGGGCCAGCCAATCCGATGAAAGGACCCCCCTCTTTCTCATGATTCCTGCGATCCTCCATCAGGGATGACTTTACCTTAGGTAGGCAAAACAACTTGGCAGGTGGGCCATGGCACCAAGTGCCACAATTGAGTACCGAGAAGAGAAACAGAATAGGTGAGGGTTAGTATCCAATTCTAACTATCATGTTACTTATATTTTAGTGCTAATGACTAACAACAGAGATGCAGTCTGTACAGTTAATCAGCAGCTCTAGTCAGGATATGCTTGTCTTCAGCCGGGATTTAAAAGCTGAGACCGAAGGGGCATCTCTTATAGTAGTATTAAAAAGGATGTTTAATGATTAAATCCATCAGTCCAGGGGATTTGTCCATTTCAGCTAGTATTGGACACGAGGCTGAAACAATCCCTGGATGAGGCATCAGCTCATTGCAAGGTGAATACCAGCACACGCATACACGCTGCCGTCATTTTAGTGTAACCAAATCTGCATATTTTTGGAAGGAAACCGGAGCACAGTGTGGAAACCCAGCAGGAAAACATGTAAACTCCAGGCAGAGAATACCAGTGACGTGACTCCCTGCAAGACAGCAGCGCTAACGCTCCGCCACCGTGTCACCCCCATGTGTGTCATTATTAACAGTATTCATTATTTAAATGAAATTACTGATTTATCTGTAAAATGTAACATACATACTTCAAAGCATTTCATCATGAAAGTGATATCAAGTATAAATCTAAAGATTTTAAATGTGCAGAGAGTTGGAATATCATACATTTAATGTGCTCAGTGTGGCGATATATTGCTGTTTGCCACTGCTGTCAGTACTGGCACAGAAGACAGTATGTGAGAATTTTAAAATGTATCGTGTCATTACGATCGGGAATATGCAGCGCTTGAATATAAAAGCACCACGAATGCATCTGTATGTCGGCATTTTGCTTCAGCACTTGGAACCATTCATCAAACATTGAAGCGCGCACACCGATCTCCTAGGATCTGCATAGCGGCTTTCTGTCACATGTAGATAGTAACCAGAGACTCTGTCGTCACATTCCAACTTTTAGCACACTGCGCCCCCCGACTTTTTGCTGGTACTGCAACTCGCACATGCGTCTCGTTAATTTCTGAGAACCTGCTCAGAGGACGCATCAAATGAACGCTGGGAATGTGTAGCAGCCATAATGCGGGCGCGTACGCGTGAAGTATAAATGAACCCTTACATCTATCATGTTTGAAAGGATACATTTAATTTTCTTACTAGCCTGGAGGGGTAGAAGTGGTAAAAAAATGAAGAGGTATCAAGAATAAAAACCTGAAGAACTTGTATGTGTTAGTGGTGGACCCCAGTGCTCGTTTTATACTTGTTGAATGGGATTGAATAGTGCAGTTGTCTCCCTGTGAGTAATCAGAAAGATCAAAGAGTAGAAGTGGATACCAAATCTCGTGAGGGGTTTGCATGTCCACAGTCTCGCAGACTACAGGGGTTACCCGTCATTTGTAAACTTTCTGCTCCCCAACTTCCGCATTTTCCGTGACAGATTGAGCAGATGGGGACACCCCTGGTGGCCACGTGCCCCTGTGCAGTCTCTTAGTTTGCTTATTCCTTAGGCTGACTCTGCATAATAAAGAGGAGTCTATTACCAACATGACTTCATTTTATACAAGGAGGAGGAGGAGGAGGTTATAAGCACACGCTGATACAGCGCATTGCCGCACCCACCAAATGACAAACCAACTCAGGATCCCAGATTAGGACCCGAGTGCAGCCATGCAATGGATTACACCTCAGCACCACACTAGTTCAGATGGAATGGAACCAGTGTGAGGTTTTTAATGGCGGCTGGAGTGCCAATTCTACCACCAACTCCCAGGTTTTTCCCTGCAGGTTGGAAGGCCTACGTGCAGGGCTGGATGCAGATTAACGTCATACCCAGGATGGAGCAATTGCATGTTAAGGGCCTTCCTTGCTCAAGGGCCCAACAGAGCAGAGTCCCTTTTGGCATTTACGGGATTCAAACCGGCAACCTTCCAATTGCTAGTGCAGATCCCTAGCCTCAGAGCCACCACTCCGCCCTTTATACGAGGGACGTTCAAAACGTTTCTGCACTTTTTTATAACTCATTTATTAAGAATTTCAATAACTAATTACATAACTTTTCTACAGAGTCATCTTCGTTTGCGATGCAACTTTCTCAGTGTCATACCAACTACAATACCCAATTACTAGTTCTCCTGCCTTCACTGTTTAAATGAAAATATAAAAGTGCAGAAACTTTTTGAACGTCACTCGTAGTTAACTAGATGAAGTTACAAGTGTTGCCAGGGCATGAATAGATGGCAGACGACTTGTCTTTTGAAAATTCAACATGGCCAAAGTGCTAAACACAACCCACAAGGCAACAAGAGGATTTAAATGGCATTTTGACAGGGATATTTTGATATATATTGCTGTTGTCCAGTGTCGGTCACCATAGACCCCAATTACATCAGAAATTTTCTTATCTCTATTCTGCATGAAAAATCAGATTAAAATTTTTTTTCTAGGCCATCACTTCAAATTATATGGCATAAGTACATAAGTAGCCAACCCTAGATGAATAAATTTATATTTTTATGAAAACTACTAGGGGGCTTTGCCCCACACTTTCTTTGCTCACCCAACCCCCAACCCCTCTTTCCGGGGGCGCGCTTCATGCTCACCACTTCGCTTCTCTGCTGCTCGTGTTGTGAAGGGGGGCGGGGCTGAACGCACGCTAAGGAGAGCGGACAAATCAGCTGCTGGCTCTCTACTAGCTGCTACCGAGCTGCGTGATCTGTATGTCGCGCTGTGTGACGATCATTTAAAAGCCTGTACAGCAGCTGTCCTTTTGTCTCACTTCCTTGTCTCCCAGGACGTTAAAGTGTCTCCGAGTAATTGTTTGTAAGTAGGGCGTGATGTGCAAGTAGTCTCATGGGACTTCAAAGTGTCTCCCCGAAATGATCACGTCTCGACCCAAAATTTTTGTATATAATAGATAGATATACATTGTGACACAGACTACAAATGCCGTGAATGTAATTACCCCGATCTACATGCTGTCAAATAAACGAACCATACGGCGTGGCGCAATGTTAGGGGCATCGCCTCTGACGCTGACGTCCGAGGTTTGATTCCCGAGACGGAGTGCAGTGGAGTGTGTACACCTGATGAGCCCAGAATGAGGGCGAAACATGTGTCGCATACTCTTTGCATTTATTTGACAGTAAACTATTTCAACCATTCTATGATCTGCTCCTCACAAACTGAGGGCACCGTGGCGGATGTTAGCAGATTGCTGGCCAACCACAAGCGTTACCTGGTAGGTAACCACCCATACAATCAGATTGTGACACAGACTACGAATGCCATGAATGTAATTACCCCGATCTACATGCTGTCAAATAAACGAACCACACGCCGTGGCGCAACGTTAGGGGCATCGCCTCTGGCGCTGACGTCCGAGGTTCGATTCCCGAGAGGGAATGCAGTGGAGTGTGTACACCTGATGAGCCCAGAATGAGGGCGAAACACGTGTCGTATACTCTTTGCATTTATTTGACAGTAAACTATTTCAACCATTCTATGATCTGCTCCTCACAAACTGAGGGCACCGTGGCGGATGTTAGCAGATTGCTGGCCAACCACAAGCGTTACCTGGTAGGTAACCACCCATACAATCAGATTGTGACACAGACTACGAATGCCGTGAATATACATATATATATGGAAGTGAAGGTCTGTGATACAGTTTGCATATTAGTAGCTAGAAATCCACAAAGCAAGAAAATGACCCACTATCTTGAGTGAGAGAGAGAGAGAGAGGTGGGAACCTTGATAGCGCGTTGCCACACAATGAACCACTTGGACTGGGACCCAACGGTGGCTGGAGTGCCAATCCTGCCACCAACCCCCAATTTTTCCCTGTAGGTTGGAGGACCTGCTTACAGGGCTGGATACAGGCTAACGTCATATCCAGGATGAATCTTAAAACAGTTTTTTATTCAAATTAATTCTGAGACCAGAGATCTTTTAAAATTCTGTAAGAGCTGTAAAGACTGCAGGCAAGGTATTTTGTGGATCTGATATGTACAAAACCATATCATCTGCATATAGAGAAATTTTCTGTTTCAGTCCTTCTCTGATAATCCCCTTTATCTGATAAGCATTTCGAAAGTGAACTGCCAGTGGTTCAATGGTGATTGCAAATAGCAGTGGTGACAAGGGGCATGCTTGTCTGGTACCACGTTCTAGTTTAAAGTAGTCTGAACAAATCTTGTTAATACAAACTGAAGCTTCTGGATTGGTATACAGTAGTTTGATCCATGCACATATGTTTAGGCCAAACCCAAATTTCTCTAATGCAGTGAAAAGGTAGTTCCATTCAGTCATATCAAATGCTTTTTCTGCATCCAACAATAATAATGTCTCTGGGGTGTTTGACATTGCTGGTGAATATATTACATTAAACAGGCGTCGAAGATTGGAAGCTAAGTGTTGGCCATTAATAAATCCAGTTTGATCTTGTGATATTACTGAAGGTAGCACTTTATCCATCCTTCTAGCTAGAACTTTGGAAAGTATCTTAACATCATTATTCAGAAGTAAAATTGGTCTGTATGATGCACATTGTAATAAGCCTTTATTTTGTTTAAGAAAGACGTTGATTAATGCTTGGCAAAAAGTTTGAGATAGAATTTGATTGTCTCTAGCTTCTGTAAATATTGCTAATAAGAGGGGAGGTAGCTGAGTGGAGAATTTCTAATAAAATTCAACAGGGTAGCCATCAGGGCCTGCTGCTTTCCCACTCTGAAGTGACTTTATAGCATTTAGTAATTTTGATAGCACCAGAGGTTTATCCAGTTCCTCTGCACTAAGAGTATCTATTTGTGGTTTCTGTAATGCATTCAGAAATGCATTAGATTGTGTGTTGTCTTCTTTAAACTCAATAGAATATAAGGAGTTATAGTAGTCTCTAAATGTGTGCATTATATTTTTATGGTCAATGATTTTATCTCCATTCTTGTTGGTGATTGCTGGGATTGTGTTGCGAACTTCTTGCTTGTGGATTTGTTGAGCTAAGAGCTTATTAGCTTTCTCTCTGTGTTCATAGTAATGATGTCTTGATTTAAAAATACTGTATGTTGTTCAGTTTCTTTGGTTGTTAAGAAGTTGAGTTCTGAAAGCAGTGCCTGCCTTTTCTATGAAGAGCTTCACTTGGACACCTGGCATGCTCTTGATCTATTCTAGTAATTTTGCTGGTTAGCTCTGATACCTTCTTGTTTTCTAATTTATTTCTGTGGAAAAGATATGAAATAATCTGTCTTCTTAAGATGGTCTTTAGAGTTTCCCAGAGTATTCCTGCAGAGACCTCTGAGGATGTATTTGTCTCTAGGAAGAAACTGATTTGTTTTGATATAAATTCTGTACAGTTCTCGTCTACTAATAGAAGAGGGTTAAAACACCATCTGCGAGATGAGTATGAGGGGCATAATGATTTTAGCTCCAAAATCAGAGGGACATGGTCGGAAATAACAATAGCGTCGTACGATTTAATCGTAGGCAAGAAATTATTATCTATAAAGAAATAATCAATTCTTGAGTAGCAATGATGCACTGGTGAGTAGAAGGAATATGTTCTTGAGTTTGGGTTTAGAAACCTCCAGGGGTCTGATAAGTTGTGGTCAGTTAAAAACTGTATAATTGTCTTTGTAGTGTTAGATGTCATGCCCCCTGTGACAGGAGACCTATCTAAGAGTGGATTTAAAACACAATTAAAGACCCCAGCCGTTATAATTTTATGAGTGTTCACATTGGGAATGAATGCAAACACATTTTTCATGAATTCCCTATCATCGACATTGAGTGCATAAACATTTATCAAAATCACTTTACAGTTAAATAAGTTGCCCATGACAATCACATATCTCCCTTCTGGATCAGATACTACATCTGATGGTACAAATGAGACTGTTCTATGTATAAGAATTCCCACACCTCTAGTTTTCTTTGTAAAGCTGGAATGGAACATTTGGCCAGTCCAGTCTTTTTACAGCCGGAACTGATCCTTGCTTAGTAAGTGGGCCTCCTGTAAAAATACTACTTTAGCATTTAGACCTGTTAGGTGAGAGAATACTTTCTTTCTCTTTAACTCATGATTCAGGCCTTTAACATTCCAGCTCACTAAGTTAACTGTCCCATCATGGAGACATTGATTCTGAATTTTTGATGTCATTTTTGTAGTCTTAACTGGAAGTGAGACAGCTTTAACCTTAATTTCCAATTTTCACACAAGTTATCGCCATGCAGCCTATTGTTATGTTGGTAATTATAATTTTAAGGATTAAAAAGATAGATTAGATATATCTTGCTCTCCTTCTCTCCCCCCCCCCCCCCCCCTTATCCCCGCCCCATTTTGCCTCCCCACGTGAGGCTGGACCCCAATTCACAAAGTCCCAGTCCTCTGACATATCTAGAGACAGAGCACGTCCAAAGCAAAACAAGCCCCCCAGCAGCGGCGTTTGAGGATTAAAATGTAGACATATCTATTTCTGATAAAGTCTAAATACTATATGCATAAAATATAATCTGCAACCTCCTCTGTGGTGGAGAAAATGTAATATTTGTCTTGAATATCCACTTTCAGTTTGGCAGGATACAAGAGGCTGTATCTGATATCGGCTTTCCGTAACCGATATTTAATGTTGTAAAAAGCGGCATGTTTAGCAGCTTTTGAGGGTGAGAAATCAGGGAAATACGAAAGTGGTTATTTTCAAATATAATCTCTTGTTTCTGTCTGAGAAGTGATATTATATTAAGCTTAAAATTTTGTTATCTCTCAAAGTGAACAATTAGAGTCCTAGGTTTAGAGGTATTTGATCTACATATGCGATAAGCTGCCGTTGTCTCAGTATCTGATTAAAAGTCCTCTCCAATTATTTTTGAGAATAGTTCAGCTACGAGTTTCACTGGGTTTAGACTTTCACGATTCTCAGGTAGACCTTTGATTTTAATATTTTTCCTTCTGCATCCATCTTCCAGAGTCGCAAGTCTGTCTCCAAGTTTTTTGCATTTGGAAGTCGCAGCTGTAGCTTTTCCATCAGCGGTAGATGCCAAATGTTCAGCTCTTTCAATTCGAGTTGTGAATGTCTGCTTAACGTGTTCCAGCTAATCGGCAAGTGCTCTCAGTTTGGACGCATTTTCCTGAATGTGTTCCTCAATTTTCCCCAGCAAACCTTTAAAGGCTGCATCAAAGTGATTATATATACGTTTTTCCAGGTCTTTATTATCCTGCCGCAGCTCCAGCCACAGCTTCTCATTTGTTTTCTCACTTTCTTTCTTTATATTTTTCTGAATGTCTTTCTTGAGCTCATTTATGGCCGTGGCCACTGTTGTGATCATTACCTTTAGTTCGAACAGATCACTTTGGCTTTCGTGCTCTGCGGATGAAGTGGCAATCCTCGTTACAGCTGATGCTTCCGGCTCGCGAGGAGTAGATGAAAGTACAGACTGTTTCAAGTGATCTTCTGGAATCAGCGAGCTATCGTGACCTTGCACCTTCGCTCCCATTTTCGCTCTTGACTGGAGATGACGCAGTGGAGCGGGGTCGTGGGAAGTCTGTGCTTTCGCCTGCCTGTTCCAGTTCAGTCTCTGAAAGGCCATACCTTGCACTTGGACTTGATGCCTGTCTAGACTTGGATGTAGCTTTACGTTTTTTTTCCGTTTCCCTTTCTTGTTATTCATGTTTATATACTGTAGTAGAAACTCCTTGGGTTGGGTAAATACAGGATACCTCAGGATAATAAGAAATAAGAGAAAAAATAAAGCTGCTGCTAATGGAGCTCCGCTTCAGACGTTCATCTTCCATAACGGATGAGACCAACTTCTGGACGTGACCAAATAGAAATCTATTTTTTGTACCTAATACTTGTATGTAAAATTTGGTTGACCTAAATGAAAGCATACTGACATTACCGTGTTTATATACACTTACACACACAGACATAATTCCAAAAACAGTATTTTTGGACTCAGGGAGGTCTAAAACATAGAGATTCATAAAACTCTCTCAAAATGGAATTTTTGGAGGATTCCAATACTTTTCCTATACTTTGTATACGAGAATGTGAGGGAGATTTAAAATATTAAAATTCATCAAAATCTCGACATTAGATTTTTAGACGATTACTATACTCTTCGTATACAAGAAAGTAAAAAAGGACGGAATAAAAAATGAGACAGTCAGAGGTACAACAAAAGTGGTAGAGCTATTTAAGAAAGTACAGGAAAGTAGGTTGAGGTGGAATGAACCTGTGATGAGAAGAGACAATGAATATGTGGGCAAAAGAGTGATGAGAATGGAAGGTACAAGGGAAGAGAACATGAGGGAGGCAAAAGCGGAGGGGGATGGATGGATAAAGTAAAAGATGATCTGAAGGAAAAGAGCTTGAATGGAGAGGAGATCCAGGACTGAGCTGTTTGGAGAACGCTGATCAAGCACATCCACCCCATATAGAAGATGAAGAAGAAGATTATAATATAGACATCAGTCTCGTTAAAGTTTACAGAAAACACATTCATTAAGTACAGTTAGTGGTTTTTCTACTTGTATCTGGTTTGTATTTACAAAAAGAGCATTTTTATAAATCTGAGCTGCTAACTTCTGGCGCAAGCCTCCATTAATTTGAGTTATAATACAAATTATAAAGAACAGCTGTTCTAATTGATTTTTGGGTGTAAATAAATCAAAAACAATCCATTTGTTTAACATTTTCAGGCCCATAAATGAAGTATGTTATGATACAGATAATGGATGAGCCCTTCGGTTGTACCAGTAGACACGACTTGGCTTATGCTAATTAAATAAATCAGGGCTTGGATTGCTAAATCATACTGGATTAAAATGCTTGCATAACATGTAATAGAATGCTGTTTAGTTTGATTCGTTTTTGTAGTTTCACCTTTAGTATTGCATACACTTTAAAAAAAAGACAAATGTTCAAATTTGGAACCAGAGTCTAGAAGGAGCAATAGAAAAGCTTTTTGGTTACTTCTGTCTGTAGTACTAGGGTGTTGTACCGTGTTAGCCATTATGACTATAGAGAGAAGTCAAGCAAATGACACCTTTTTTTGTTCTAACTAAAAAGATTACAATATGCAAGCTATCAGAGGCATCTCAGGCCCTTTCTTCAGACAAGATGTTACCAAGAAGTTACCTTTGTTGTAAGAAGATGAACCTTCACGCTTTAGGAGAGACTGGCAGCTGCAGCAGTGAGAACTGGCATGATTGGGCACACATTGGATTTAGGAAGTATTTAGATCCCTTCACTTTATGTGCAATTTATTGTGCTGTAGATTTAATTTTAAATGGATACATTTACTGTTTTCGCCCATCAGTCTGTACTCAATAACAACAACAGCACTTATTTCTATAGCACATTTTCATACAAATGATGTAGCTCAAAGTGCTTTACAGGCTGACGAAAGAAAAAAGGAAAACATATAAATAAGATCAGGCAATGCTAAGTAAGAAAGAACAAAGTATGGTCCAATGGCCAGGAAGACAGAAAACAAAAAAAAATCCAGAGGGCTGGAGAATAAAAAAAAAATCTGCAGGGGTTCCAAGGCCATGAGATCCCCCCAGCACCCACTGGGCATTATACCTAAAATAAATGATCTCAATCAGTCTTCATGGTTTTCAGGTGTGGACACTTTTTGTGACTGAAGACAGAGAAGAAAATTTAAAATAGTAAAAACCTTTTATTGATACATACCAGGCAAGGGTAAAATGACAGAGAAATACAGTCCTAGGACACCGCACTTCATCAGCCTCGAGCGCAGATATCCTTGCCCTTTTATAGCTTTTCTAGTCTCCTGATCGTAGACCACGTAAGCAATAAAAATAGCGTCCTGACTCATTTTGTATTATTCCAATTGGTAAAGTCTTTACCCTAAAGGTATATTTTCTTGTCACACACATCATTGAAAGAAAACTTACAGAAAGTATATATGCTTTTTGTCACGTACGCAAAACACAAACAAGTTTGATCATTCTGTCCTATTTTCTGTACTTACACACATACATTTTGTTCAATTACATCATTTCATGTTTTTACACAGGCTTCACGTGGAAGAATTAGATGATGATGATGATGATGATGATGATGGTCATGTGGACAACTGGCCTTCCATCCTAAGGACTGCATGGTACCCTGATCAGGTGATGATAGTACAGATCGCCACCACAAAAAAAAAAAAAACAAAACAGCAGAGAAAGTAGGGGCTAGTACAGATTGTGGATCCAGGGAGCAAATCCAGAAGACCCTGGAGAGGTGGAGATATGCTCTGGAGAGGAGAGGAGAGGAATGAAGGTCAGTAGGACAACCAAGACAGAATACATGTGTGTGAATGAGAGGGAGGTCAGTGGAATGGTGAGGATGCAAGGAGTAGAGTTGGCGAAGGTGGATGAGTTTAAATACTTGGGGTCAACAGTACAGAGTAATGGGTATTGTGGAAGAAAAGTGAAAAAGAGAGTGCAGGAAGGGTGGAATGGGTGGAGAAGAGTGACAGGAGTGATTTGTGACAGACGGATATCAGCAAAAGTGAAAGGGAAGGTCTACAGTACGGTAGTGAGACCAGCTATGTTATATGGGCTGGAGACGGTGGCACTGACCAGAAAGCAGGAGACAGAGCTGGAGGTGGCAGAGTTAAAGATGCTAAGATTTGCATTGGGTGTGACGAGGATGGATAGGATTAGAAATTAGGACATTAGAGGGTCAGTTCAAGTTGGATGGTTGGGAGACAAAGTCAGAGAGGAGAGATTGAGTTGGTTTGGACATTTACAGAGGAGCAATTCTGGGTATATTAGGAGAAGAGTGCTAAGGATGGAGCTGCCAGGTAAGAGGAAAAGAGGAAGACCTAAGAGAAGATTTATGGATGTGGTGAGAGAGGACATGCAGGTGATGGATGCAACAGAACATAATGCAGAAGACAGAAAGATATGGAAAAAGATGATCTGCTGTGGCAACCCTTAACGGGAGCAGCCAAAAGAAGAAGAAGAAGTACAGATTGTGGACCCATATGTAATAAGAATTAACAAGAGACATCAAAAGTTTTGGGGCAGCCACCCGTATAATATGCCCTGGCTGCAAATGGGTACATTTGGCTGAGTTGTGTTCAGCTCAAAGTACAAAACAGAACTCAAGCCTCATAGGGGTAAAGATGGTGGCTTTAAAGGTTGAGGTCGGAAGTGTTGTCATCATGGGCGCCGGGACCAGAAGTGACATAATCATGGGCACCAGGACCTGGTGGGATTTCCCGTGAACAGTCTGCAGAAGATTGAGAGAGAAAGTCATTGCACCTCGCCACCCTCTGGTCTGGAGTCGAATTACCACAATTCTGGCCCTTTAGGTGCCTCCTATTCGCACGTGTGTGACACATAATAAAAATGATAATTAAATCCATATGCAGAATATCAGGGTTACACTAAAATGATGCTATGAGAAAGTCGTGTTCAAATAATGGGTTTTTAGCAGTTTATTAAAGTAATCTATAATGAGAAAGTAAAAACATGTTTGCAGATTTATTAAAAACCAAAAACTGAAATCTCACATTCCAATAAGTATTCAGACCCTTTGCTATGGCACTCAGAATTGTGCTCGGGTGCATCCTGTTTGCTTTCAGTGTCCTTCGAGGTGAATGTAGGAGTTGATTGGAGTCCACCTATGGCCAAATGAATTGACTGAATATCATTCAGAAAGGTACACATATAGAAAGTCCAGCATTTCACACTCCATGGTGGAACAAACACAACAATTTATTTCTTCTATAGTCCAGCATCACAAAAGTAATAACTCAGTGGGCCTTTTATTTTTCATAGGCCCTCTCCCTTCGAAAACAAGAAAAATCTCCCCCCCCAAAAAAGGTTGTAGAAAAAAAAAATGGAAGAAATTTTGGGAAAGGTGATTGAAGGAGAGATCCCCTTCCAGGTAGGTTGGGTGTGGTATGATAGTCAAGAAACGGGGTAAATATAATACACAAAGAGAACCAAAGTAATCCTCTACACAGAGTAGATAGCCAGTTTATCATGGCCACCTAAGTAATACAATACAATAGCAGAAACTACTTTGTTTTTTGCACAGTGCACCTCACCACGTCAATAACTCTCAAGGCAAAATATATGAATAGATGATACCACTCACAAAATACAGAACTATCACATATGAGGATGCAGCTTTGTTCAAATACATCAAAAACAAGTCAACTCAAGTCAAGTTGGGGAGCATGCACTGGTACAGCTCGTTGCCGCACACACCACATGATGAAACAGCCCGGGATCCCGGTTGGCAACCCCCTAGGCCAGGCATGCGCAACCTTTCCGCTATTGACGGCCGCACTACAGACTTTTTACTTTAATAACGGCCGCACTACAGACTTTTTACTTTAATAACGGCCGCCAGTAAGTCCAAGTAAACTTAATAATGTTTTATGATTTATGTAAAAATTTACAGATTACACATTAAAACAGAGTATGATATATCTGACAATATTCAATTTACTGGTCTACATATGTAAAAAAATGTCTACGAAACGTCATATAGGACAAAAAACCTTTACAGCAATTGTTTCAGGAAGTTTGGAAAACATCGCCATTAATGGCTTCCTTGCTCTTGCATGTTTGCAGACAGACTTGCAAAGTCAGGGGGACTCGCTGGAGACCATTAGCCGTATTCCAGACTCTAGATTGCTGTCTACCAATCGGGTTCGGTACTTGTTTTTCAGATATTTCATTCTGGAAAACGCTGCTTCGCACATATGATGACCGTTTGCTAATGGCGATAGGCAGTGTATGGACTTAGCCACAAGGCCGTACAGGCGTACACTCCCATTTCCTTCTCAGTTCCATATTGGCTAGCCGCTAGTCACGTGACTTCAAATGTACTCCTGGGTGTCAGCCCATTTCAACCGAACTTAATATTCAAGTAAGCAAATCGGCTTTCGGCGTCACCATACCGACCCGGCCGACAAAGATTCCGCGGCGTTGAGACCCCTTACTCGCTGGAGTCCAGAGACCCTACACCTGCACGGCCGCCATTACGTACACTTTAATATACACGTCCACGGCCGCCAAAGTCCTTGCCCACGGCCGCATGCGGCCATACGGCTGCAGGTTGCGCACAGCTGCCCTAGGCAGACACGTGGTCCAGTCCCACCCTCCAGAAATGACCCCTCTATCTGCTGCAGCCAGGTGTTTTTCGTTGGCGACCCCTTGGCCTGGTCCAGCCACTTGGGTCCCCAACAATGAGGATCTTACGAGCCGGGTCACCCTCGGGGAAACGCGGCACATGGCCGTAGTGCCGTAACTGACTCTCCCTCACAATGCAGGTAATGTGCCTCATTCGGGACTCCATGAGCAACACAAAGTCAAACCAGTGGTACCCAAGGATTTTCCGGAGAGACACAGTACCAAAGGAGTCCAGTCTTCGTCTCAGGTCACTGGATAGTGTCCATGTCTCACAACCATATAGCAAAACAAGAAGCACCAGGACTCTAAAGACTTGGACCTTGGATATCGGGAGCACCACACACCCCATTCCAGCGGCCTCATGACCCCCCCCCCCCCCCCCCACATGCTCTCCCAATCTGTCTACTGACTTCATAAGAAGAGTCACCAGAGACATGAATGTCACTGCCAAAGTAAGTAAACCTCTTGACGAGGTCGGCACTCTCTCCGCAGACAGACACACTGCTGATGGCTGTGCCTAAGAGGTCATTAAAGGCCTGGAAAAAAACTAATAACCACATAAATGAAAAAGAACATCTATCCATCAGCTGCGGTGGGTTGGCACCCTGCCCGGGATTGGTTCCTGCCTTGTGCCCTGTGTTGGCTGGGATTGGCTCCAGCAGACCCCCGTGACCCTGTGTTCGGATTCAGCGGGTTAGAAAATGGATGGATGGATCTATCCATCAGCTCAATGTAGAACCACAGCAACGTTGTAGAAAAGGAGTCAGACAAGCCAAATACAGTCCAAGTCCTGGAGACCTCAGTCAACAAGCCGCCTCCCCCTCCCTACTGGCCAATCTACAGCTGAGTCAGTACTGGGCTGGCCAATTAGATGAAAGGACCCTTCTACCCAGTGATTCCAGTGCTCTTTTATCTGAGATGAATTTTCCACTGCAGTCAGTAGAGCAGTGGCACCAAGTGCCACATGAGGATACCAAGAAGAGAAACAGAATAGAGAAGGGTTGGTAACAGTTGATAAATATTATACAGTATTAGTTATATTTTAATACTAATGACTAACACAAGAGATGCAGTATACACAGCTAATCAGAAACAAGCAATAGCGTCTATACAGTCGTGAGGCATAGATACAAAGGGATACAACCATTTTTAAATCTTTGAGTGTTCCCAGAAACAGAATGGACTCAGCAGAAGTCCTCTGCTGAGACTGAAGAACCTGTCAGAAGAACGGTCATCACAGTAGCACGCCATCAATCAGGTGCTTATGTAAGAGTGGCTAAAAAGAAGCAACTCTTCAGTAAAAGGCATATGATAGTTTTAAGGACTTTGAGAGCATTAGGGAAAAGATTCTGTGGACTGATGTGACAAAAAAATGAAATTTTTTCGGCGGAATGCCAAGCAAAATGTCGAGCAAATACCAGGCACTGCTCATCACCTGAAATTAATTATCCCAATGATGAAGCATGGTGGTGCCAGCATCACATTGTCGGGGTGGTTATCAGCAGCAAGGTCAGGTAGACTGTTCAGCAATGAATAAGGAATGCAGCCAAATACAGCATTAAAAAGGAGGAAACCCAGCATCTGGTGATGTCCAGGAGTTCAAGACTTCAGGCTGTCATTGCCAGCAAAGGGTTTTCAACCAAGTATTAGAAATGAACATTTGATTTCCAGTTATTTAATTTGTCCAATTACTTTTGAGCCCCTGAAATGAAGGGATTGTGTTAAAAAAATGCTTTAGTTGCCTCACATTTTTATGCAGTCGTTTTGTTCACCCCACTGAATTAATGCTGAAAGTCTGCACTTCAACTGCATCTGAGTTGTTTCATTTAAAATTCATTGTGGTAATGTACAGAACCAAAATTAGAAAAAAGTTGTCTCTGTCCAAATATTTATGGACCTAACTGCATATACAGTAATCCCTCGCTATATCGCGCTTCACCTTTCGCGGCTTCACTCCATCGCGGATTTTATATGTAAGCATTTTTAAATATATATCGTGGATTTTTTGCTGGTTCGCGGATTTCTGTGGACAATGGGTCTTTTAATTTCTGGTACATGCTTCCTCAGTTGGTTTGCCCAGTTGATTTCATACAAAGGATGCTATTGGCAGATGGCTGAGAAGCTACCCAACTTACTTTTCTCTTTCTCTTGCGCTGACTTTCTCTGATCCTGACGTAGGGGGATTGAGCAGGGGGGCTGTTCGCACACCTAGACGATACAGACGCTCGTCTAAAAATGCTGAAAGATTATCTTCACGTTGCTATCTTTTGTGCAGCTGCTTCCTGAAATGACATGCTGCACGGTGCTTCGCATACTTAAAAGCTCGAAGGGCACGTATTGATTTTTTGATTGAAAAACAAACTCTGTCTCTCTCTCTCTCTCTCTCTTCCTGCTCCTGACGGAGGGGGTGTGAGCTGCCGCCTTCAACAGCTTTGTGCCGCGGTGCTTCGCATACTTAAAAGCCAAACAGCCCTATTGATTTGTTTGCTTTTCTCTATCTCTCTGACAGTCACTGCTCCTGACGCGCACTCCTTTGAAGAGGAAGATATGTTTGCATTCTTTTAATTGTGAGACTGAACTGTCATCTCTGTCTTGTCATGGAGTACAGTTTAAACTTTTGAAAAAGAGACAAATGTTTGTTTGCAGTGTTTGAATAAAGTTCCTGTCTCTCTACAACCTCTGTGTTTCTGAGCAAATCTGTGACCCAAGCATGACAATATAAAAATAACCATATAAACATATGGTTTCTACTTCGCGGATTTTCTTATTTCGTGGGTGGCTCTGGAACGCAACCCCCGCGATGGAGGAGGGATTACTGTATATATATATATATATATATGTATATAGAAGGTAAAGGATGGAACAAAGCCAGGGCAGATGAAAAGATAAAAGGTGAGAATAGGTGCAAATACACAGCCATTAGAGAAGATTAAGAAAGAGATCAAAAAGTTAGCCAGAGGGAGAGATCAAAATGTTAGCTGGTCATTTAGACTTACAGAACATAAGTGAACCCCGTCTGAGAATGAGCTTTGCTTCTTCTGTTTTTCTTTGAATTTTTCTTTGGAATCCTACTAATGAAACATGTATCCCACTGGTCCTCCTAACACTCAAATTCACCCATAAGCCATCAAACTAAATTTTCCCATTGTTTCAGACTCTTCCTTGCACGGGAGACATTTTTCCTAACCCTATCTTGATCTTATTTTATTGACCAAATATCCTATGCAAACTTCTTATCCACAACTCGCTTCACAGAGGAGAGCCATATATCCCATCATGCACTTTCAGCTTTAACAGGAGCCGCTGTTTCACTTGGATATATGTCACAAACAATCCCCTTGGATCTGGTCCCTCTTGTAAATTCAATAGAGGTCAAATCCCATTACATGGAATACCAAAGTAACAAAATTTTCAGTATAACGAATACTTTCTGCCGGCCCTGACAAACGTTCATACAATGTTGTGTTTAACGGATTTCATTTTATCGAATGTAAATTTCAGTATAACAAACATTTTTTTTACCAAAAATGGCCACAAAGATAATAATGCGATGCAAAAAATACTTAAAGTCGCACATATACTTTTGCTGAGTCTCAGGAACCCTGATACAGGCTGTCTCTTTCTTGTTTGACCAAAAGAAAGTGACAATCTGTTGTGAAATTTCCAGTTTCGGCGAGAGTGTTGGCATGACATCATACAGGTATAGCCGAATTCCAAGTCAGTGCTCCACTGAGCATCCACATGGGTTGTTGGGTCATGTGCAGATACTGTACTGTTCGAGTTTCATAGCGCTACTCAAAGTTTTCTTTGCAATGAAAAAAAAAAGTTATATCTAACATTATAGTTAGTATAAGTAAGTAAGTAAGTTATGTCTCATTTTCAAATAAAATATTTTTTGCAGTTTAAGAAATGCTGTTTTTTAGATACAGGTATTGTTAAGCTTGGGTTACAGAGTTGCACAACAGGCAGGAAGTTGAGTCCAGGTTTTCAAGGAAAACGCAGGTACTTTATTTCTATATAGAGAAGACAGGCACAGTCTCAAGACTTCATTCAAAACAGGAGCTGTTACTTCAGCCCTCAGGCACAGGAGATAGAGGCCATGACATGGCAATCATCCTGCTTTAGCTCCCATCTTCAGATTAGAAGAGCACCAGTGGCTTCGAATCACTGCCGTGGCAGACCAGAAAAGTGCAAGGAAGAGCAGACATTAAATGTTCTCTACATCGTGTGACAAGAACGTTACATGGCAAGCCTGACCCTGCAGACGGCAACCAATTACTTTGCCCTTGGTTTACTGTTTACCAGATACAGCTGAGCTGTCCTTGTGCCACTGCCATTAAGAATGGCATATTGCCTGGCCTGCGGTGGGCTGGCGCCCTACCCAGGGTTTGTTCCCTGCCTTGCACCCTGTATTGGCTGGGATTGGCTCCAGAAGACCCCCGTGACCCTGTAGTTAGGATATAGTGGGTTGGATAATGGAGGGATGGATATTGCCTGGTGACCCTGGTCACAATAGTATATGTATTTTTCCCATATTCGTTATAACAAAATTTATGCATAACAAAATAATTTTATGGTCCCATGAGTTTTGTTACAATGGGATTGTACCTATATTAAACAGTAAGCCTCTGGACGGTCTAAAATTCATATTTACTGAATTTCTTGTAGGAAAATGTCCAGCCATCTACAGAGGTGACACAGGGAAATAGAGAGCAGACTGTTTCAGAGAGCAAGGTTAAGCCATTAAGATCAAATACCTTAGAAATCCTAGTGTAAAACATTTCACTCTGTTTGTGTTCTTTCACAGGGATTCAAAGACACTTTTCAAAGAAAAACTGAATAAACTCAACCTGGGATCCCATATTTCTCCAGATCTCAATGATCTATCCCTTCATCCTGTGTAATGGTAGATTTTTCACACTTGCTCTCACCTTTTCTTCTTTTATCTGTCCTGGCTTTGTTCCTTCCTTCCACCAAATAGTTTACCTGAATTTTCATTTTCAATAATACTAACATTCAAGTTAAGGACATCAGTAAGCATTATTTCTCCAAAGCCCACAAACAACTATTTTCATACGAGTACACTAAGAGCCAATTCATAATTGCCATTGTCACACACGTACGCTTGGGAAACAGCTGGAAGGACCAAATAAAGGTAATTCCACGCCAGGCCAGGGGGCGGTGGGCTGCACTAATCCTGTATCTGTTATGTCTGCAGATCAAATACGAGAAATCCTGCCTGAGTCTGATGATGTCACTTCCGGTTCCGAATGATGATGTCACTTCTGGTTCCAGCCCCTATTGCCATTGTCACACACGTACGCTTGGGAGACAGCTGCAAGGACCAAATAAAGGTAATTCCACACCAGGCATGGGGGCGGTGGGATGCACTAATCCTGTATCTGTTATCTCTGTAGATCAAATACGAGAAATCCTGCCTGAGTCTGATGACGTCACTTCCGGTTCCGGAATGATGATGTCATTTCCGGTTCCAGCCACGATGATGTCATGTCCAGATCCAGCCATGAAGATGTCACTTCCGGATCTGGGCACGAAGACATCACTTCTGGTTCCGGCTCCTATGACGTCACTTCCGTCAACCTGCCTTAAAAGCCCGACAACTTCATTCTGTAATCAGTTCTGTTTTGGACTCAAAGCTGTTCACATCTCTCCATATATTTTGATTAAGTATACGGGTGGCTGCCCCAAACCTTTTTCTGTGTGTCAATGCTGTTCACTTTCACACCATGTCAAAAGATCTGCACTCGTGTGTGGAGAAAATGATGTCATTTTGAGGTCATTTCAGATAGCTGCAATTTCTTGCAGAGCTTTAAATGCATCCTCCAAGTTTTTGTGCCGACGTGGATTTGTCTGCATTGATTGCACATGTGCTGGAAATGGCACACTCAAAACGTTTTCACTAATGAACAGAAATGTGAATTTGCAAACTGTGCAGCAAACACCATCCATCCATCCATCCATCCATCCATCCATCCATCCATCCATCCATCCATCCATCCATCCTCTTCCGCTTATCCGAAGTTGGGTCACGGGGGCAGCAGCTTGAGCAGAGATACCCAGACTTCCCTCTCCCCGGCCACTTCTTCTAGCTCTTCCGGGAGAATCCCAAGGCGTTCCCAGGCCAGCCGGGAGACATAGTCCCTCCAGCGTGTCCTGGGTCTTCCCCGGGGCCTCCTCCCGGTTAGATGTGCCCGGAACACCTCACCAGGGAGGCGTCCAGGAGGCATCCTGATCAGATGCCCAGGCCACCTCATCTGACTCCTCTCGATGCGGAGGAGCAGCGGCTCTACTCTGAGCCCCTCCCGGATGTTCAGTGCAGCAAACACTTTACTATGAAAGGATTACCATCTGCTTCGCACGTGCATGTTGCCTTTTACACCTCATGGTCGTCAATGTGTGTGGGAGCCCCTACATATTTTTATCAAATTAGTGTGAACTGTCTACCAGACAAAAGCTAAGTGAACAGAGGGTGGTCAGAATGTGATAAGTCAGCCAAGACCTTAACTGTTTTACTTTACTGTTTGCCTGTTTGGTTTCATTTGACAATCAACTGCATTTTTTTGCACAACAGTGAAGAAATTTATGTTTCTAGAGCTTGTGGGTGTATTAAGATGCCAGAGCTGTAGAACGAGGACTGTATTCCATTTACATCATGACACTGTGGATCTGCCATAAACATAGAGTGCATATAAAAAGTATTCCCCCCATAAGGTTAAAGTTTAAGGTTTCTTTATTTAGTCATGTTTACACAAGAACACATGAAATTTGCCTTCTCAGTTGCCGTCTCCCTCCATTCGTCAGCTGGAGTCAGGTGGAAGTGGACGAAGCTCAGAGGAGAGGAGTGGGGGCAATTAAGGAAGGCCAAAGAGTGAAGAGGCCCGAACTGAGGGTATATGGTGCAGGGGCACCGGGTTGTGCGTGGTAGTATAAATACTTGTAAATATGTATAATAAACGTGTTGTGGTGTTTGAACCATTGGTGTCTGCCTGTCCGTGTCGAGGCTGCTCTCCACAACTCCCACTCATTGAAGATCACTCTCCCAACGTGCCTCTCATGCGTTTACTTACGTCTCTTCACTGGCACTCCCTCACGTGAGCGCATTCCCATAAAGAATGATTAGTTTTGAATTGCCTTTCTCACTTCCTGTCTGGTTTAATATTTTCCGCCTTTGAAGATGACTCTCCCAGCCTACATCTCATGCCTTTACTAATGTCTCTACACCGGTTCTCCCTCTTTCAAGCAAATTCCCATAAAGCCAGCTTATTTTTGAGCTGCCTTTCTCACCTCCTGTCTAGTTTAATACTTTACGTTTTTGAAGACGACACTCTCAACGTCCTTCCTACACCTTTAATAAAGTGTCTTCACCGGCGCTCCCTCTCTCGAGCGCGTTCCCGTAAAGACTCCTCCTCAGACTCTGTCATTATTTTCAAGGCACCTTTCTCACCTCTTGTCTGGTTTTATATCTTCTGTCTTTGATGGTGACTCTATCAGCACGCCTCCTGCACCGTTACAATTGTCTCTTCACTGGTTCTCCCCCTCTCGTGTGTGTTCCCGTAAAGCCTGCTTATTTTCTTGCTGCCTTTCTCACCTCCTATCTGGTTTTATACTTTCCATTTTTGAAGGTGACTCTTTCGGTGTGCCTCCTACACCTTCACTAACGTTTCCTGACTGGCTCTCCCTCTCTTGAGCGTGTTCCCGTAAAAACTCCTCCTCAGACTTGGTCATTATTTTTGAACTGCCTTTCTCACCTCCTGTCTGGATTTATACATTCCGTCTTTGAAGAGGACTTTCACAGCCTACCTCTCTTGCCTTTACTAGTGTCTCTACATTGGTTCTTCTTCTCTTGAACACATTCCTCTAAAGCCAGCTTATTTTTGAGCTGCCTTTCTCACCTCCTATCTGGTTTTATACTTTCCGTTTTTTGAAGGTGACTCTTTCAGCGTGCCTCCTACACCTTCACTAATGTCTCCTGACTGGTGCTTCCTCTCCTGAGCGTGTTCCCATAAAGACTCCTCCTCAGACTTGGTCATTATTTTTGAGGCACCTTTCTCACCTCCTTTCTGGTTTTACACTTTCCGTCTATGAAGGGGACTCTCTCAGCGTGCCTCTTAAGACCTTCACCGGCACTCCCTCGCACAGGGGGATTCCTATAAAGCCTCATTCTCAGCTTCTGTCATTATTTTCAAGGCACCTTTCTCACCTCCTGTCTAGTTTTATACTCCCGGTCTTTGAAGATGACTCTCCCAACCCGCCAATTCCTGCGTTTACTAACGTCTCTTCACTGGCACTCCCTCACTTGAGCGCATTCCCATAAAGAATGATTAGTTTTGAATTGCTTTTCTCACTTCCTGTCTGGTTTTATACTTTAGTTTGAAGATGACTCTCTCAGCCTACATCTCATGCCTTTACTAATGTCTCTACACTGTCTCTCCCTCTCTCAAGCGCATTCCCGTAAACCCAGCTTATTTTTGAGCTGCCTTTCTCACCGCCTGTCTAGTTTAATACTTTACGTATTTGAAGGTGACCCTCTCAATGTTTTTCCTAAACCTTTAATAAAGTGTTTCACTGGTGTCCTACACCGGGACCAAAACATCCTCTGAGAGCAACTTCTCCCAACCATCTAGGAACAGTTTGGTGACTAACAATGAACAATCCAACATGATGGAGCACCGGGCCATAAGGCAGAAGTGATAACTAAGTGGCTTGGGAAGCAAAACATCAACATTTTGGGTCCATGGCCAGAAAACTCCCCAGACCTTAATTACATTGAGAACTTGTAGTCAATCCTCAAGAGGCGGGTGGAAAAACAAAAACCCACCAATTCTGACAAACATCAAGCATTGATTATTCAAGAATGGGCTGCCATCAGTTAGGATTTGGCCCAGAAGTTGATTGACAGCATGCCGGGGCGAATTGCAGAGGTCCTGGAAAAGAAAGAAGGGCCAACACTGCAAATATGGATTCTGTGCATAAACTGAATGTCATTGTCAATAAAAGCCTTTGAAACTTATGAAACGCTCGTCATTCTACTTCAGTCTACCATAGAAACATCTGACCAAAAGATCTAAAAACACTGAAGCAGCAAACTTTGTGAAAACCAACACTTGTGTCATTCTCAAAACATTTGGCCACGACTGTAGATATTTTTCTGTATTTAGTGTTATATATTATATTATATTATATTATATTATATTATATTATATTATATTATATTATATTATATTATATTATAATGTTATAGGAGCGCCGCAGGGGACTGTACTTTCTCTGGTCCTGTTCAGCCTATAGACATCGGACTTCCAATACAACTCGGAGTCCTGCCACATGCAAAAGTTCGCTGACGACACTGCTATCGTGGGCTGCATCGGGAGTGGGCAGGAGGAGGAGTATAGGAACCTCATCAAGGACTTTGTTAAATGGTGTGACCTACACCTGAACACCAGCAAAACCAAAGAGCTGATGGTGGATTTTAGGAGGCCCAGGCCCCTCATGGACCCTGTGATCATCAGAGGTGACTGTGTGCAGAGGGTGCAGACCTATAAATACCTGGGAGTGCAGCTGGATGATAAATTAGACTGGACTGCCAATACTGATGCTCTGTGTAAGAGAGGACAGAGCCGGCTATACTTCCTTAGAAGGCTGGCGTCCTTCAATATCTGCAATAAGATGCTGCAGATATTCTATCAGACAGTTGTGGCGAGCGCCCTCTTCTACGCGGTGGTGTCTGGGGAGGCAGAATAAAGAAGAGGGACGCCTCACGCCTGGACAAACCGGTGAGGAAGACAGGCTCTATTGTAGGCACGGAGCTGGACAGTTTGACATCTGTGGCAGAGCGACGGGCGCTCAGCAGGCTCCTGTCAATCATGGAGAATCCACTGCATCCACTGAACAGGATCATCTGCAGACAGAGGAGCAGCTTCAGCGACAAACTGCTGTCACCGTCCTGCTCCACTGACAGATTGAGAAGATCGTTCCTCCCCCACACTATGCGACTCTTCAATTCCACTTGGGGTGGTAAACAGCAACATTATACAAAGTTACTGTCTGTCTGTATACCTGCATTGTTATTACTCTTTAATTTAATATTGTTTTTTATTAGTATGCTGCTGCTGGAGTATGTGAATTTCCCCTTGGGATTAATAAAGTATCTATCTATCTATCTATCTATCTATCTATCTATCTATCTATCTATCTATCTATCTATCTATCTATCTATCTATCTATCTATCTATCTATCTATCTATCTATCTATCTAGAAAGAGATGTAACCACGCCCGGGGTCGGAAATAAAGGACAAGTATTGTTTCTATAAACGTTTTAAAGTAAAAGTGAAAATAATGCATATGTAACAATTTCCATGAAAATAACAATCTCTTTAAATTGTATATCTGGTAAACCAAATCTGGGGGTGGGTGAGCAAAGCGAGCAGGGGGCAGAGCCCCGTAGTTTACACAGGAACAGTAACATTCACAGTGGTACATCATTGTCTTTTTCTGCTACAAACCTTATGTGCTCAATTGTTTTGTGTTTTCTATTTGTAATTAATTTAGCACCCTTGGCAGAGATCTGTTTTCACTTTCTCATTAAAGAGACTTATTCTGTTGATCAGTGTCAAAAAGGCCAATTTAAATCCATTGTGATCCCATGTTGTATAACAGGAAAATATGACAACTTCCAAAGGGGGTAAATGCCATTTATAAGCACTGTACAGTGTATAACTGTAGTGTGAAAACCGTGTTTCATTTACCTTGGTGTCCTCAGATCTGCCATTCACATACTGTTGATTATTGCTTCTTCTGTTTTTCTTTAGTTTGTTCAAGTGTTTAACAATTAGCAAGTTATGCAGGGATTATTTCTCATGCAAACATTGCATTTTGCATGGTATCCAGCTGAAAATGAGTCACTGATTGAACATCCAGTAGGAAATGTCCCCCTATAAATGGGCTGCCCATCCTTCTTCCAAGGCGATCACTCAGCTTGTTATGCACATGATAGTTACACTGCAGTATCTAAGTGGAAAAATCTGACGCTTGTACACTTGCGACTAGAAAAAATAAATATACCATTTGGGAAAACCTGTTCCACAGTTTCTGCTCCATTTTCTTTTTTTATTTTCTTTTTACCTCTGAAGTTACTTTATCATTTTGTTTTTTACAGACAGGTCTTACCACATTTTTGGCAGGCTAAATGAAAGGCTGCAAAGCAAGAAAGGACACATTTTAGGTAGCTAAGCTAGAATGATGTGTCAGCACATTTGCGGCAAAATATAAACCTGATAGCATATTTTTGGAATTAGGGCCATGGAGATGTTTGTAAATTATTATTTTAAGGGTGCTTCATTTTCAAGATTAAGTCTCATCTTTTTAATAAAGAAACAGTTTGGTATTGTTACCAATGCTTTTGGCTATGAGAATATTTAATCAGTCAAAACCAAATGGCTTCAACAATCAAATATAATAAAGTTTCATACAAATTTTAAATAAAAAATAAAATATATGATCAGGTTTAATGGCATGGTCCTTCACTTCTTAATTGTGCATTTCTACCTCTGTTAATGCCATCACGAAGGACAGTATGCCATGAATTATCAATGTAAAGACGACCGCGCTAAGTGTCACTGGGATAATCCGTCAAACTCGGATAAACAGGAAGTAAACAGCGGGACCTTTGTACCATCTCACCATCGACCCAATTATGAGAGCAATGCTGTAACTACAAAATGGAGTGGAAAATAACTGCAAATACATTCTAGCAGTATTAAAGGATCTTGTGGTCTTTGTTCCTTTGTCTTTCATATTGTCACCTGAAAGTGCTAACTTTTTACAGACTGTTGAGATATAAGGTGAACACCACTAGCCTTACTCTCCGTCCAGTGTCACTTTGACAGGCCATACCGGCACACGCTCACTAAATGTGCATTCACCAAGCTCTCCAATTAGACAACATACACGATAATTACATACCTGTACATGTCAGAGTGTCCAATAGTTTGAGAGCCGTGCCCCAAGTGTGGGGAGGTCCAGAAATGAGCACTTTGATCCTTTACTTGGTGATCGACCTTTTAATTGGCTCTTAAGTGGCAAAAAAGAAAAGACTCTTTGCAGTCACTTCCACTTTAGTGTGGTTTAGACAAGCTGATACTGCAGAGATATAAAAGTAGAAATTATAAATAAATAAATAATATACTAAGAAAAGAAAAAGAACTTATGGCCTGTGCTTTTAAAACTTTAACATATATAAAAAATAATGTGTATTACTGATGCTAGAATGCATATATCCCTTATCAGATGGGCTCTGGCCCTGTGTGACCCTAAGTGGGTTTAAAAACGTTTTCACTATTTTGTTTTATTTTTTTATCTATGTAATTCATTATATAGATTAAATGTTTTTTTATAGTTTTTCTATTTAACCCATTTTAACCATGCAGTTTCCACTTTGGATCAATATAGTATCTATCTATCTATCTATCTATCTATCTATCTATCTATCTATCTATCTATCTATCTATCTATCTATCTATCTATTGTGATGGATGGCCAGCTAAATATTCCAGCCCACACCTCCAGGCCACCAGGTGGAGCCCTCCCAACAGCATGGAGGTTCCCCGAATTCCAGCAGGGCCTTATGGACCTTGTAGTTTGTATACACAGCCCTGCTGGATACCATGGGGACCACCAGGAGCTGCTGAAGGGAGACTTGGGGAGTGCTATGTGCCCTATAACCTGGAAGTACGTCCTGGTCACATGAACAGGAGAAACAACGTGCTTCCGGGTTGAAGAAAGGAGCTTTTTTCCGACCCGGAAGTGTTCACGGTCACATGGACAGAAGAGAGAAACGCTTCCAGGTCATGGACTATATAAAGGACTCTGGGAGACCAGAACACTGAGCTGAGCTGGGAGGAAGGGTGGCTAAGTGTCTGGGAGAGGAGAAGTGAGAATTGTATTAGTAATTGATTATTGAGTATTGTATAGTGTTTATGAGTAGTGTGGAGTGGAGGGTGCTTAGTGCACATTATTGTAATAAAAAGAATAATAATTGTACATTTACCTGGTGTTTGGCATGGTACCCGAGGGTTCAAGGGAGCTCTAGCGCCCCCTACTGTTACACTATCATATAGTGCCTTTCATATCTATCTAGGGTGGCACGGTGGCACAGTGGTAGCACTGCTGCCTCTCAGTAAGGATACCTGAATTTGCTTCCCAGCTCCTCCCTGTGTGGAGTTTGCATGTTCTCCCCATGTCGGCATGGGTGTCCTCCGGGTTAGGCTGGCGCCCTGCTCGGGGATTTGTTTCTGCCTTGCACCCTGTGTTAGCTGGGATTGGATATCTATCTATCTATCTATCTATCTATCTATCTATCTATCTATCTATCTATCTATCTATCTATCTATCTATCTATCTATCTATCTATCTATCTATTATATAATGCCTTTCCTATCTATCTATCTATCTATCTATCTATCTATCTATCTATCTATCTATCTATCTATCTATCTATCTATCTATCTATCTATCTATCTATCTATCTATCTATTATATAATGCCTTTCCTATCTATCTATCTATCTATCTATCTATCTATCTATCTATCTATCTATCTATCTATCTATCTATCTATCTATCTATCTATCTATCTATCTATCTATTATATAGTGCCTTTCACATCTATCTATCTATCTATCTATCTATCTATCTATCTATCTATCTATCTATCTATCTATCTATCTATCTATCTATCTATTATATAGTTCCTTTTCTATCTATCTATCTATCTATCTATCTATCTATCTATCTATCTATCTATCTATCTATCTATCTATCTATCTATCTATCTATCTATCTATTATATAGTGCCTTTCCTATCTATCTATCTATCTATCTATCTATCTATCTATCTATCTATCTATCTATCTATCTATCTATCTATCTATCTATCTATTATATAGTGCCTTTCCTATCTATCTATCTATCTATCTATCTATCTATCTATCTATCTATCTATCTATCTATCTATCTATCTATCTATCTATTATATAGTGCCTTTCCTATCTATCTATCTATCTATCTATCTATCTATCTATCTATCTATCTATCTATCTATCTATCTATCTATCTATCTATCTATCTATCTATTATATAGTGCCTTTCCTATCTATCTATCTATCTATCTATCTATCTATCTATCTATCTATCTATCTATCTATCTATCTATCTATCTATCTATCTATCTATCTATCTATTATATAGTGCCTTTCCTATCTATCTATCTATCTATCTATCTATCTATCTATCTATCTATCTATCTATCTATCTATCTATCTATCTATCTATCTATCTATCTATCTATCTATCTATCTATCTATCTATCTATCGTAGTTCTCTCATTCACTAGCTATAATAAATTGATACTGCAAGCAAACTATGATTCTTAGCGCAATGAGAGAAGTCGCAAAATCAATCAGAATGTTCAAGCAAATTATAGAAAAAAACCCCGAATCTTAATCTGTCAAGTAGTTCTCTCATGAAAAGCGGACAGACAGACAGGCAGACAGATGGTGGATTTTATATATATAGAGAGGTTATAATTTCTGTTCTGTTCATTAATTATTTAGTATTGTATTATTGTTTTTTGTTATAGTTGGATTTTTATATACTCTTCTTTAAATGTCTTTTTTTCTTTATTGTTCCAGCAATAAAGCAGACCCCAAAGTGGCCGGTAGTTGTGGGGCACAGACACAACACTTACAGAGCTCTTTGATTGCACCTCCTGGCTGCTAAAGTCAGTTGAACCAGATTTGTACCCAGCATCGACCCTTAGAATTGGACCCTGGCCCGGGGTTGGCTAATAGAGAGATGGGAAACAGTGTGGCCTGCGGATTACCTCTGACCGCAGGTGAACAGAGTGAGAAAAAGCCGGGCAGCTGAGTGGCCAACTGGACAAAACAGCTAATAGACATAAAGCAGCATGGCGTAATCATTGCTGAGGAAACCAACTGGTCTTTTTTAGGGCCATTCACCAGCAATCGGTGCAAAGAGGTTAATTCTACTGCTCTGTATCTCACACCTCTCAGGTGGTTACAGTATTTTTTGTATTTTTTTTGTTTTTGTAAAGATTTTTTTTTTGTGGCCAACCACTCTACAAGCCAGGGGTTTACAGTATTCCTCTTCCTTGAGGGGTCATTTTGATTATATTTTAGGACTAGTTTTTTTTTTTTTTTTCAGTGATGCCAAAGCCCATTTGGCCGAAATCAGCCATTGGAGTAGGCATTCAGGCTGCCTGGGAGTGACCCTTATTTGAGAAGCGTGGTAGAGATGGCTCTGTTTCAGAGGCCTTATAACCATTTTGTGCGCAGTAATCATAAGAGTGAGCTGTCTGTAGACTGTGAACGATGCGGGTTCTGCTCCACGCTCCCATCTTCCTTCTGGGAGCCTTTGAACCCGACACCATCAGTAATGTCACCGATGAGCCAGGCAGTGAGGCACAACAATGAAGCAAGGGGATGGTGCAAAAAGTGCAAAATGCTTTTATCTAAAAACCAGCAAACAAAAACAAAGTGTCCAAATAAATAGTGCAGTGCTTCACAGATCTTTAAATAAATAATAGAATAAAACAGTTTTAAAGTGGAGGTTAAAATTGAATAGAAATTAAAAACCCTTTAAAATCAACGAGGTTAAAACAACAGCTGGAAAGCTGTCCTTTTAAAATCATCCCGGTGCCTTTCTACTGGTGACTCCCCTGCTTCTCCCATCCAGGCTATGCACCAGGGGAGCCACTCTACCTGCAGCTGACCTTCATTCTACCTTCTGATCTGGAGGCTTCCCGATGCCTGGCTTCTCCAGACCGAGACTCGGGTTCCACCCAACGGCGAGGCCGCTCATGCTGGGGAATCCACCTCCCAAGCCTCTTCTGCGGCGAGCCATCCTTCTTCTGGTCACTCCCGCTCCTCACAATACTCAGCAGGAGCGACCACTACCAACTGCCCTAGGTGTCGGCCAAACACCCCGCTAGGTGCTCACTGTCCAGCTGCCTGCGAGCCTGCACTCGCTCGCTCTCTCTCGCACCGGCTCTCCTCTCCCTGCTTCCTGCCTTCTTCTCCTGCCACTTTAACCTCCGTCCGACTTTTCATCTTTCGCTCTTCATCTCCCACTGCTAGCCACCTCGCGCTTCTATTTTATCATGGGGACGTGGATCAGCTGTGGCAATCAGCAGCTCCCGGGAACAATTACGGATGCGGACGACTCCTTACCTGTGCACTTAAGCGAGAACCGCCCTCATCACAAATTCCCCTGGGAACCGCTTGGCCACACACACACCATGCCCCCTCACTAAGCCACGAGTTATTTATTTTAAGAAAGTGGCCTTTTTGACATGAGCTGTGGACCCACTACACCACATAGACATGTAAGGAAATAGAGGCCCTGGTGAGCCTTTTGACATGAGCTGAAATGTGTTGTGTTCATAAGGTTAGGAGCACACGCTGTTACAGCACATTGCTGGACCCGAGTGCAGCCATACAACGGGTGACACCTCAGCACCACACTAGTTCAGATGGAGTGGAACAGTGGGAGGTATTTTATGGTGGCTGGAGTGCCAATTCTGCCACCGACCCCTCAGGTTTTTCCATGCAGGTTGGACGGCCTACGTGCAGGGCTGGATGCAGATTGACGTCATACCCAGGAGAGGGTGTTCTTTAGTTAAGTTTAAAACAAGGCAGCCTCAGCTATGGCCTAGGATGGCCTACCTAACCTCATTTTTAGTACTAGTATATGTGTATGTTTTATTTCAGAAACAAATCCTAAAAACAAAATCTGAGATCAGACTTCTCATGTTAACTACAAAAGACAGCTATAAATATAACGGGGCGGTGCGTTTGGGTTGGGGTGAGATGAAGGACCTAAACAATTCATAAAACACTTCCATTCCAAAAGTTTCCCTCACTGGTTTATCTCACTGGTACCCTTGACATACTGGAACGAGATCAACTCACTTTCACATTCGGTGTGTCTGAAAACACAACGGAAAAACCTCCTGTCAACTCTGGTTTTGCTCATTGGATAAATCCTGCAAGGGAGCCGAGCTTCTGGTGCAGACACTTCAGCATCTGTAAACCATTCATGTTTGTATAACACTAACAATATAATTAAATGTAACAAGATTAATTTAGACAATGTTTTGGATCTTGTATTTATCAGTGCAATAGTCAGTAGCGTTATTGTCTTAGGGCATTTTCTTTGGCCTTCTGAGAGTTTAGCAAATTACATTCTTAAGTGATTAGTAGACATATGGGTCAATAATAGCTATCGCCTCAGATCTCTTGCCAAGATAGTCCATTCTGGTTTGGCTAAGGAAAACTTCCTACACAAGCAGCCTCAAGCAGTCCTGCTATTCTTACGATTCTCCTTCCCAACTTGGACTTTATTTTCATTTTAAAATTTTCTTTGAAGCTACATAGTTCATGATGCCTATCACCATACTGCATGCAATATGTTACTGTATGCTGGGATGATTTTAGTATTTACCCTTACATTCCTGAAGAAAAAAAGGCTAAGTTTAAATGTACAGATTTAGTGTTTTAAAGTGGTTTTGACTACTTTAAAGCAGGAAATGATGCAGCCAAGCAGGGCATGTAAATTAGAAGTGGTAACGAAAAATAATTCTTCATTACTAAGAAAATACTAGATAGATAGATAGATAGATAGATAGATAGATAGATAGATAGATAGATAGATAGATAGATAGATAGATAGATAGATAGATAGATAGATAGATAGATAGATAGATAGATAGATAGATGTGAAAGGCACTATATGATAGATAGATAGATAGATAGATAGATAGATAGATAGATAGATAGATAGATAGATAGATAGATAGATAGATAGATAGATAGATGTGAAAGGCACTATATGATAGATAGATAGATAGATAGATAGATAGATAGATAGATAGATAGATAGATAGATAGATAGATAGATAGATAGATAGATAGATAGATGTGAAAGGCACTATATGATAGATAGATAGATAGATAGATAGATAGATAGATAGATAGATAGATAGATAGATAGATAGATAGATAGATAGATAGATAGATAGATAGATGTGAAAGGCACTATATGATAGATAGAAAGATAGATAGATAGATAGATAGATAGATAGATAGATAGATAGATAGATAGATAGATAGATAGATAGATAGATAGATAGATGGATGTGAAAGGCACTATATGATAGATAGATAGATAGATAGATAGATAGATAGATAGATAGATAGATAGATAGATAGATAGATAGATAGATAGATAGATGTGAAAGGCACTATATGATAGATAGATAGATAGATAGATAGATAGATAGATAGATAGATAGATAGATAGATAGATAGATAGATAGATAGATAGATGTGAAAGGCACTATATGATAGATAGATAGATAGATAGATAGATAGATAGATAGATAGATAGATAGATAGATAGATAGATAGATAGATAGATAGATAGATAGATAGATAGATAGATGTGAAAGGCACTATAGATAGATAGATAGATAGATAGATAGATAGATAGATAGATAGATAGATAGATAGATAGATAGATAGATAGACATGCTTCAGCAGCAGCAATGATCAGAAACTTATAGCAAAACAATAAAAATGTGAAAACCATAACATAAATGAATGACCCAAAATGCATATGTCTCTCTTATATGCTATATGGTATGGGATGTGTAAAAGCAGTGTTCATTTTTGTGATATGCCATCTGTTGAATAATGAATATAATGCCTATGTCTCTCTTATATGCCATTTGGTATGGGATTACTAAAAGGCGTGTTACTGTTTTGTGATGCACCAAATGGATTGACAACTAAAATACATATGTCTCTGTTATATACCATTTCGTAGGGGATTTTTAAAAACAGTGTTAATTTTTGTGATGTGCCATCTGTTGAATGATAAATACAATGCATATGTCTCTCTTATATACCAATTGGTATGGGATTTGTAAAAGCAGTGTTAATTTTTAGATAGATAGATAGATAGATAGATAGATAGATAGATAGATAGATAGATAGATAGATAGATAGATAGATAGATAGATAGATAGATAGATACTTTATTAATCCCAAGAGGAAATTCACATTATTCCACATAGTACCCATTTAATACATCCAACACTTTTAATTCAAATTAACCATCCACCAGGACTAGTGATGAGTCCACTATGACTCTCAGGTCCTTCTCACAAAGGGCACTTTCAAGTTTCAGACCTCCCATTTTCTATTCCAACATTTGTACTTCTTGCTTGTAATACTTTACGTTTACTTACATTAAATTTAATTTGCGCAAATCTACATTATCAGCCCTTCATCATAGTTTGATAACATCTCCACATCTGTTGTTTATATTCTTGTCCTGATCGTTTATGTGTATTAACTCTTTCAGGGCTGATGTCAACATTTGTCAAAAGGAGGAGTTGATGATGGTAATCAACTGTAAACTGTGACAAAACCAACTGTTACGTTGGACTCTCATTGCTAGAAGGAAAGTTAGCTTCATTGGTTTGACCAAAATTCCCTTGCGCTCACGTGAGTAGCAAGGCGCACACAACGGCAAAAATGGCACTGACATCTGGCGAGAGATCAAAGCAAATGCGAAAAGCAAAATACTCCGTGGACAACGTCTTGCCTGTTATCTCTGAACTGGATAGATAGATAGATAGATAGATAGATAGATAGATAGATAGATAGATAGATAGATAGATAGATAGATAGATAGATAGATAGATAGATAGATAGATAGATAGATAGATAGATAGATAGATAGATACTTTATTAATCCCAAGAGGAAATTCACATTATTCCACATAGTACCCATTTAATACATCCAACACTTTTAATTCAAATTAACCATCCACCAGGACTAGTGATGAGTCCACTATGACTCTCAGGTCCTTCTCACAAAGGGCACTTTCAAGTTTCAGACCTCCCATTTTCTATTCCAACATTTGTACTTCTTGCTTGTAATACTTTACGTTTACTTACATTAAATTTAATTTGCGCAAATCTACATTATCAGCCCTTCATCATAGTTTGATAACATCTCCACATCTGTTGTTTATATTCTTGTCCTGATCGTTTATGTGTATTAACTCTTTCAGGGCTGATGTCAACATTTGTCAAAAGGAGGAGTTGATGATGGTAATCAACTGTAAACTGTGACAAAACCAACTGTTACGTTGGACTCTCATTGCTAGAAGGAAAGTTAGCTTCATTGGTTTGACCAAAATTCCCTTGCGCTCACGTGAGTAGCAAGGCGCACACAACGGCAAAAATGGCACTGACATCTGGCGAGAGATCAAAGCAAATGCGAAAAGCAAAATACTCCGTGGACAACGTCTTGCCTGTTATCTCTGAACTGGATAGATAGATAGATAGATAGATAGATAGATAGATAGATAGATAGATAGATAGATAGATAGATAGATAGATAGATAGATAGATAGATAGATAGATAGATAGATAGATAGATAGATAGATAGATAGATAGATACTTATTAATCCCAAGAGGAAATTCACATTATTCCACATAGTACCCATTTAATACATCCAACACTTTTAATTCAAATTAACCATCCACCAGGACTAGTGATGAGTCCACTATGACTCTCAGGTCCTTCTCACAAAGGGCACTTTCAAGTTTCAGACCTCCCATTTTCTATTCCAACATTTGTACTTCTTGCTTGTAATACTTTACGTTTACTTACATTAAATTTAATTTGCGCAAATCTACATTATCAGCCCTTCATCATAGTTTGATAACATCTCCACATCTGTTGTTTATATTCTTGTCCTGATCGTTTATGTGTATTAACTCTTTCAGGGCTGATGTCAACATTTGTCAAAAGGAGGAGTTGATGATGGTAATCAACTGTAAACTGTGACAAAACCAACTGTTACGTTGGACTCTCATTGCTAGAAGGAAAGTTAGCTTCATTGGTTTGACCAAAATTCCCTTGCGCTCACGTGAGTAGCAAGGCGCACACAACGGCAAAAATGGCACTGACATCTGGCGAGAGATCAAAGCAAATGCGAAAAGCAAAATACTCCGTGGACAACGTCTTGCCTGTTATCTCTGAACTGGATAGATAGATAGATAGATAGATAGATAGATAGATAGATAGATAGATAGATAGATAGATAGATAGATAGATAGATAGATAGATAGATAGATAGATACTTTATTAATCCCAAGGGGAACTTCACAACTTGTCTGAATTGTCTGTCCCTTTCTCCTTAAATAAAATGAAAAAAGAAAGAAGACCAAACCTGTGCAAAGATGTGTTTACTTGGCGGTGAAAAGAGCTCACATTCCTCGGCCACACCACTTTTCTCATGAAGGAACTGTCTCTGAGTCCCAGGAGAGCTGCAGCATCCATGATGCATTTCTAGTGCAGCCAAGTCTGCCCATTTGTAACACCAGGACTACGTGGGGTTTATGTGCCACCAGAATATAGTTTGTCTCCTAAACCATTACCTCCTTACACCATCTCCCAAGATGGATAGTAGCGAGTCCAAGATTTCCTCTCATGGATGTGGAAGTCCGTGGAAGTGTATTGTCAGAAGCAGACACCTTTAAACCTGTGTAGGCAGCACTTCGTAGGCACTTACATATCCAAATAACATACAACTGTAGAAATTTGTTACCAAATGAGCTTCATGGACTGAGTGGTCTCTCAGTTTTCATATTTCTTATGCTCCTATTTTTTAATGTACAGTACATTGCAGTGTTTATTTACAGTCCTGAAAACTTACTGTATATCAATCTTATACTTTCACTCTTCAGTTCTCACTACCTACAAATGAAAAAAAAAAACAGTATATGTCACCAAACTCAAATGCCAGAAGTGATATTCATGATTTCTATGGCACTTAAATATCTTCAAAAACTGACAGGTTTATTTTTTATTCAGAATGGCTTCATCTTTGTTCTCTTGATATGGAATTTGAACTGTGCCATGTTTGACCAGATTATGCAGCACTGCTTTATAATTAAGGACTTCAAGCATTGCCTAATTTGGCTACAGACAGCATTCATTTCATTTGCATTTTCTTTGATGCTGACTTCTCCTTGTTGTCACACCAGAAGAGAAGGGTCATTCATGTGGTCAGACCTTCAGCCTGCTGTTGTGAGTGTTGTTGTGAATGTCAAAGGAAGACAGACAAAAGGCACTATGAGTGAGAGGGGAAACTTTACAAATGGGGAAAGAGAAAAAAGAGAAGCCAAAACGCAGGAAGAGATCAGAAACAGAAAGGGCAAGAAACCGAGCGATGGAATTCAAAAATTAAAGTTAAAAAAAAAAAAATCCTAAAACAAATTTTAACAAATTCATTTAAAAATGTGTCCTCTGTTCAAAGCTAGGTGACATAAAGCTGCACATTGTCAATATAAAGAGTATGGGCATCATGGTGAGAAATACAACAAAGCCAGCAATCACATGACCAGCAGTTGTCCTGGCAACTGTAAACATCTTGGCAGCTTCCATTTGAAAATATTAACAGAATTTTATGTATTTTTATTTATTTATTTATTTTTTTTATTATATTTTATTAATCCCAAAGGAAATTACTTTTGTGTATTGCTATATTTTACTGTTTTTGAATGACTGCTTCTCATGTTTTTATGTAATTTCTGTTATGCCTGTCTGTGATTTTATAATTGTTTCCTGTAACTTTAATGTTCTGATATTTCTTGTTCTTTGTGGGTGGAGCCAAAGGAGGCGGAGCCTAAGCCCTCCCAGCTGAACAAACTCCGGAGCAATTTTTTTTTTTTACTAATGAGCGGGTGTAAATAACATATGAGATGGTACTTGCCGTTTACAATCAATTTCTTCAATCCACCTTTGAATTTTGTGCAGTGTGAAACAACACAACATGAGTGGAAGTGGGGTCCCATGAAATATCGATTGCCATGAAGCACCAGCACATGAAGAATGAGTTTCTTGAGGGAAGAAGCCACATGAAGTATCGAATGCCACAAAGCACCAACATGTGAATGCCCTGTGGAGAATCGGGAGCTAAGGGTAAAGGTCGCAATTACAGCCGTGTGGCACTTCCAAATTGCTACCCGGAAGGGTGAGTATGTGGCAGTTCAAATATGCTGTGTGGCACCCTGAGAAAAGCACAGCTTAGAGCACAGGTGTCAAACTCCAGGCCTGGTAGGCCGCAGTGACTGCAGGTTTTCATTCTCACCCTTCTCTTAATCAGTTTTCACTGCTAATTAACTCCTTTACCCTTCATTTTAATAGCCCTGTTTTTAAGGATTCAGTCCTCTGAATTGATTCGTTTCTTCATTAAATGGCAGCCAAACAGAAATGAGATGTGAAACGAGCCAACAGATGACCAGATAAACTGGAACATCAAACTCTAACCAGTTTCTTAATGTGAAGCCAATTCTTGCTGTTAATTAAACCCGTTGCATACTTCCATAGCTTGCTGCTGCTCTCATTCTGCTACAGCAGACATTTCCCAAAGTGTTGATTTTCTGTTTCTGATAATTGACCTGAGAAATCAACCTTACCGAGACCCTCACTTTTCTTTATGTTCAGATAATGTGGTTAGCTGGTCACCTGTTTTCTCATTTTGAGTCTCATTATTGTTTGGCTGCTAATTAAGGAAATAGAAAGAACTAAGGGGTCTGAGTCGAGTTAATTAAATCTAAGGAAAAAGAAGTTAATTAGCAGGAAAAACAGGTCACTAATTAAGAAGGTGGTGAGAATGAAAGCCTGCAGTCATTGCGGCCCTCCAGGACTGGAGTTTGACACCCCTGGCTTAGAGGGAACATAGGTCAGAAGAAGGAAATTATTGCACCTGTGGACTGTCTATGTTGGTTTTTGATTACTTTGTGCTTGAATTTTGCCTTCAGATTATGTCTTTGGGATGTGCTCACTTAGGATTGCTTTTCAGGCATCTGATTTTTTGCTCTTTTAATGCATTTTGCTGCATTCTAATGGAAATCCTTTACTTATAGAGATTCTGGTTTGCCCTTTGTGCACAAGCCAGGGCTTTATGGTCATCCTTCTCCTTGTGGGGTATTTTGTTATATTTTGGAACATTTCATTTTAACTATTAAATCAGTTTTTCACACTTTGTTAGGTTGAAATCTGATGGTAGATGGCTGGGGCATGATGGTCTGGACTGAGTCTCTTCTGGGTTCACCAGAGAAGATCCTGGCCTGCTTTATGGTCATTTTTAATAATAATAATACATTTTATTTATATAGCGCCTTTCCCATGCTCAAGGCAGTTACAGAATATAAGAAAGAACGGCAAGGTATACAGTATATAGCGTTGTACAAACCAGATAAATAAATAAAGAAGATTACGACAGTGAATTCAGAGAAAGAAAGCCTAACAGACAAAATAATTGATGGTCTCGCACACACACACACACAGGTTACGTGAGCATCTTGACAGAGAAGTAAACTGAGAGAAGGGTAATAAAGTCAAGTAGAGCTAAAAGCCTTCCTGAACAGATGAGTTTTGAGTTGTTTTTTAAAGGAATTCATGGAGTCAGCTGACCTGATTAATTTCGGTAGGTCATTCCAGAGTCTGGGCGCTATACAGCTGAAGGCCCTGCTGTTACCCATGAAGTGTAGATTAGTGGTTTAGGTTTAGGTTTAGGTTTATTTGTCATATATAGGTTAACACAGGGTCAACATACAATGAAATGTGTAATAATAATAATAATAATAATAATTCATTACATTTATATATGATGAGAAAAACAAGTCACTCAGCCTAGATCAAATAAAGCTAAAAAATAACTTAAAAAAAATTACAAGTTAAAAATAGACTAGCCGTATAAAATAAAATGTGTACATTTTAAAAGAAGTTATAGAGCACTATGAGTTGAATGAGCAGCAAGTACAAATGACAGTTATTGCACAGATATTTTATAACTACAGATGCATATTCATAAAGTGCAGATGCATGTTCCAGTCAGTATTCAGAGTGTGTGCAGGTACAGTTTGTGTGTGAGTAGTGCAATGTAGATGTAATGCAATGTAGGTGTAATGTAAGTGTATGTAAGTGTTCAGATGTTGCTGTTGAGGAGTCGAATGGCCTGGTGGTAAAAACTGTTCTTAAGTCTTGTAGTCCGAGCAGCCAGACTCCTGTATAATCTGCCAGACGGTAACAAGGAGAACAGCTGGCGTGCTTGATGGCTGTGGTCCTTTATGATGCTTCTTGTCTTACGCAAGCACCGATGGAGGTAAATGTCTTCAGTGGCAGGGAGACTCTTGCCCGTGATGTGCTCTGCTGCCTTCACCACTCTCTGTAGTGATTTCCAGCTGCTGGCAGAGCAGCTCCCATACCAGACGGTAATGCAGCCCGTCAGCAGACTCTCGACCACACTCCTGTAAAAGTTTGAGGTGATGTTGGCATTCATGCCAAACTTCCTCAGCCTCCTCAGGAAGTAGATCCGCTGGCAAGCTTTCTTAACCACACGAGAGATCCTCGGTGATATTTACTCCGAGGAACTTGAAGCTGTTAACCCTTTCAACTTCTACGCCACTGATGTAGATGGCCTGGTGTTCTCCGCCTTGCTGTTTCCACAATCATCTCCTTGGTTTTGCTGACGTTAAGAGACAAGTTGTCATCCAGGCACCAATTACTCAATGCCAGCACCTCCTCTCTGTAGGCCGTCTCATCGTTGTCAGTGATAAGGCCTATGATGGTTGTGTCGTCTGCAAACTTGATGATGGTGTTTGTGTCGTGTTTTGCAACACAGTCGTGGGTGACAAAGGAATACAAGAGGGGGCTAAGCACACAGCCCTGCGGCGCTCCTGTGTTTAAAATGAGTGATGAGGACGTGTGTTTGCTGATTCTCACCACCTGGGGCCTGTTTGTGAGGAAAGAGAAAATCCATCTGCAGATTGTCGTCACCAACCCAAGGTCGTCAAGCTTGTGCGGGGCACAACAAGATTGCCAGAATCAGAGGACCTTAGTGGGCGGACAGGCACATAGTGATGGAGAAGGTCACTAATGTAGTTTGGCGTGAGGTTATTTAAGGTTTTGTAGATTATTAGTAGGATTTTATATTCGATTCTGTAAGACACAGGGAGCCAGTGAAGACGGAGCAGGATGGGTGTGATGTGCTCGCTGCTGCTGGTTCGAGTCAGGACTCTTGCAGCTGAGTTTTGAATAAGCTGGTGCTGTGATAGAAGATTAGAAGGGGCACCTGCCAGCAGCGAGTTACAATAATCGATGCGGGATGTGATAAAAGTATGGACAAGTTTCTCAGCGTTAGGAGAGGAAGGAGCGAACACGAGATATGTTACAGAGGTGAAAGTAAGAAAGTTTCTTAATGTGATTTATGTGGGCTGAATAAGAGAGGGAAAAATCAAAAATGACACCAAGATTCTTTACAGTAGAGGCAGGTCTGATGAGATCACCGCCAAGATGGACTGGGAAGGAGCTCATTTTATTAAGTTGCATTTTAGTCCCAATTTGCAGGAGTTCAGTTTTGTTGCAGTTTAATTTTAAAGAATTCTGCTCCATCCATGTATTAATTTCACTAAGGCAAGTTGTGAGCTGAGAAAGCTCTGATGAAGTTCCACTTTTAACATTGAAGTAGAGTTGAGTATTATCTGCATGAAAATGATAGCCCAGTCCAAAGCTACGAATAATATGGCCAAGGGGAAGCATATAAATACAGAAGAGAAGAGAGCCTCACACCATTTTTGCTATTTTTCTGACTCGACACATAAATGTGGTGATAAAAGTAGAACACTGCATAAAAATAATTAATGCCACAAAATAATAATACAAATTATTATTGTATAACCAGGAGAGACAATGGATGAGCTTGTTGGGCTGACTAGCCTGTACTCCTCCATAATGTTCTAGACTACATTTTTAACAAATCTGCACTGTAGGCTGTAGCTTATTTTAGTCCATTTCTTTACCCTGTTAATCCTTTGGTCTTTATTTATTTTCTAGCATTTCAAAGCTTTCTATTTCTTCTTGCTAGAAAATATTTTGTCAGTTACTTTTTGTAAATGGCTTTCCCCAGTCATGTTAGTACCATCGGGTAAAAGGCACCTTCTTCCAGTCCAAGATATCTGTGTACAAATGAAAGGATGTGTCAGCGACCCGGTTATTGGTGTGGGATTTGTGGTTTTAAATCTGGTTCACAATGTCATCACCGACTCGACATTCAACAGACCTTCATTATATAGTCAAGCTAAAACAGAATTCTTACAACTACTTATCTTGCTGTTTAGTTAAAGTGGCTGTCTTTAATGGGTCAGGGTTGGAGAACTCCAAAATGAGACACCACCTTTGGGACATCTGGCTGTATGTAGTCGTGGCCAGAAGAGACAGGGCTCTTGAGAACATCCCGGGTGGGATTCAGTTGCCCTGATTGGGTGTCTTCTCAGCACTGTAGAGGGAAAAAGTGACAGTACTGTTAGCAGCAGCGGCCCATCTTGTCCTGTGAGCCTATTGCTGTATTTTTCAATCAAAAAATTAATGATACTAGAAATAACATAGTATATCTCCCCAACACTAAGGATCCTCCTAAACCCCAGTATTCCGTTATAAACAAATTAAACTCTTTCACTAGGATAGATTTACCTGATTTACATAAAATAATTTCTCAACTGAAACCCTCCACCTGCATCCTTGACCCAATACCAAAAAATTTTTTCAAAGAAGTATCGGGCGTGCTAATTGATAATGTTCTTGACGTAGTAAATTCGTCATTACATACGGGGTCTTCCCAGACTGTCTTAAGACTGCGGTAGTGAAACCCCTACTTAAGAAAAATAATCTCAACCCCTTGGCTCTTGAAAATTTTAGACCCATCTCCAACCTGCCTTTCTTAAGTAAAATTCTGGAGAAGGCAGTCATTATGCAGTTAAATGAGCACCTCAATAAACATGCTATTCTTGATGAATTTCAGTCAGGTTTTAGAACAAAGCACAGCACAGAAACTGCACTCGTTAAATTAGTAAATGACTTGCGGGTAAATGCAGACAGAGACCATTTATCTGTTCTCATCCTCTTAGATCTGAGTGCCGAATTTGACACCATTGATCATAATATTCTTAGAAATTGCCTTAGTCAGTGGGTGTGCCTCTCTGGCAGTGTCTTAAATTGGTTTGAATCCTACCTGGCAGGGAGAAAATTCTTTGTTAGTTGTGGTAATTATAACTCAAAGACACATGATATCCTATATGGTGTTCCACAAGGCTCTATCCTGGGTCCGCTGCTCTTCTCAATCTACATGCTTCCATGAGGTCAGATTATCTCAGGGCACAACGTGAGCTACCACAGCTATGCTGATGACACACAGCTGTATTTATCAATAGCTCCTGATGACCCCGATTCTCTTGATTCACTAACACAATGTCTGACTTGTATTTCAGAATGGGTGAATAGTAACTTTCTCAAGCTATATAAAGAGAAAACTGAAATCTTAGTCATTGGCAATAATGGATACAATGAGGCTATTAGAAATAAACTGGAAGCATTAGGATTAAATGTCAAGACGGAGGTAAAAGGCTTAGGGGTAACTGTTGACTGTAATCTAAATTTTAAATCGCATATTAATCAGATCACTAGGACAGCATTTTTTCAGTTAAGAAATATAGCAAAAGTTAGACCACTTATACCATTGAAAGATGCTGAGAAATTAGCTCACGCTTTTGTTTTCAGTCGACTAGATTACTTTAACGAACTCCTCTCAGGACTATCCAAAAAAGACGTAAATCGTTTGCAACTAGTGCAGAATGGAGCTGCTAGAATCCTAACCAGGACAAGAAAATCCGAACACATTTCTCCAGTTTTGATGTCACTACACTGGTTACCTGTGTCATTCAGGATTGACTTTAAAATTCTGCTTATGGTTTATAAAGCCTTAAATAATCTCGCCCCATCTTATATATCGGAATGTCTGACATCTTATATTCCAAATCGTAACCTCAGATCCTCAAATGAGTGTCTCCTTAGAATTCCAAGAGCAAAACTTAAAAGAAGTGGAGAGGCGGCCTTCTGCTGTTATGCACCTAAAATCTGGAATAGCCTGCCAATAGGAATTCGCCAGGCTAATACAGTGGAGCACTTTAAAAAACTGCTGAAAACACATTACTTTAACATGGCCTTCTCATAACTTCACTGTAATTTAATCCTGATACTCTGTATATCCAATTCATTATAATAACTATTCATGGTGGCTCTAAATTCTGTACTAACCCCTACTCTCTCTTCTGTTTCCTTTTCCGGTGTCCTTTTGGTGGTGGCTTGCGCCACCACCATCTACTCAAAGCACCGTGATGTTCCAACAATGATGGATTAAAAGCCAGAAGTCTGTATGACCATCAGCATCAAGTGACTCCGTGAGAACCCTAACTAGAAAGAGGACTATTTCATTTATGTTAGGTAGAATGCCCAGAAGGGACTGGGTGGCCTCGTGGCCTGGAACCCCTGCAGATTTTATTTTTTTCTCCAGCCGTCTGGAGTTTTTTTTTGTTTTTTTCTGTCCACCCTGGCCATCAGACCTTACTCTTTTTCTATGTTAACTAATGTTGTCTTATTTTAATTTCTTATTTTGTCTTTTATTTTTCTTTTCTTCATTATGTAAAGCACTTTGAGCTACTTTTTGTATGAAAATGTGCTATATAAATAAATGTTGTTGTTGTTGTTCTTGGTAGTCGAAACCTTGGTTGACCCTGAAGGAGATCCACAGATGGCTATGCGTGACAATGCACTAAGATGAATTGATTATTTTTGTATCAGCTTATAATTAGCGAGGGAAAGTTAACTGAAGAGTGTATACCACTCCACAGAATAAACATGAAATTGCATTGGAATAGATTGCAACACTAGGGAAAGATGATGACTCGCATCAGGATTAGAAAAGAAACAAAATTTTGCTATAAAGGAGCCAGAATTTAAACTCAATATATCACTTGAATCTTCCAAAAAGATACTGCATATGGAATATAGCCATCACAAAAAAGGCTCAAACTCTATAACTGGCGTGCCAGTCTTCTGTTTTCAGTTATGACAGGATTTTCAAATACTCACAAGTACTAAAGCTGTTTCAGGATTAATAATTATCAGGATGGCATTTTAGACATCAGGTCACAGCCTGAATAAAGCTGCCAGTCTCTCAAGGAAACAAGCAGCTGTCAAATATGGAGAAACTAGCTGGTGCAGAACGATTTGTGGAGTGAATCTGAGCAAATCATCATTTGAGATCAAGTTAATCAATCAGAGCACTGGCTCTTACTATTTTAAGAGTCTGAAAAAATGCTCCATCAGTGTGTAATATTTCTGGGTGATAATCATATTGAATATTGCCATAACATCAAAATGACAGGTTTTGCTTATTCACATAAGATATATTTATTACATCTATATTAGTATATTCCCTTGATCTAAGGCAATTTCTGAAATTTGGTCATAAAACTGTTTGTATGCATATAATAAATATATACAGTATGGTATAAACGGGAGACACTCTAGGAAGGTTGGACCTGACAATGCTAGAGAAAGTGAAAGAGCGTGTCTTGTGAAAAATTAACTACTGTAACAGGGGAACTGTCTCAATAATCTAGTGCCATCAAGCACGTGTTTAGTTTAAAAGTTTTTTTTTCTTGTTAGAATTAAACAGGATGTTGCCCAGTTCTCACCACAGTCATTCAGTATTCACCCCGCCTCATCCTTTGCCCTCACTGCAATATATACAAATAGAGTATATGACATCACATATATATATATATATATATATATATATATATATATATATATATATATATATATATATATATATATATATTGTCACACACATGCGCATGGAAGGCAGCTAAAGGGCTCAAAAGAAGGTAATTCCATGCTGGACCAGGGGGTGGCAGACTGTACTAATCCTTACTCTACTGTCCCTGCAGACCAACCACGGGAAATTCTGCCTGGGCTCAACTTGATGACATCACTTCCGGTTCATACCCAGGTGACATCACTTCCCCTCTCCAACTTTAAAACCCGCCATATTCCTTCTGTTACCTCATTTCTATTTTGGACTCTTGTCTGGAAAGACTACTCACTATTTGCCTTTTTCAGCCAAAACTTCAAGTATACAGGGTGGCTGCCCCAAACCTTTTTGTGGTGTAAAGGCATTTCATTTCACTATATATATATTGTGACGGGCGGCAGGGTCCAATGCCTGGCTGGGACAACCCTTCAACACTGGATCTGGGGGAGCAGCCATGGGATGCACTCTACGTCCCCCGGAACGTGTGGTGGCAGCCCTCCAGGGTTACAGTGCTCCATAAAGAGCCTGCAGCCATTACTCAAGGGCCAAAACTGTGAGGAAGAGGACGAGGTTGCCAGGGAGGAGTGGTGGTTTGAGAAGAGAGTGCTTTTGTGTGTTTGGTGCCTATCTTTAAGTGCTTGTTGGACTGTGTATTGCCTGTGGGGTTCACGGGGAAGACGTACCCCACAGGTGAAGAAAATAAAAGTCTTGTGCCATTTTATACGTGCCTCTGGAGTGAGTCTGTGCTGGGTCGGCGCTAGATAGCACTAACTTCATAATATATACAGTATATATATTGTGAGAAGCAGCCGGACACAGACAGTCAGACATCGTTACATCACCCAACACACGTTTATTATGTACAATATTTATGTTCAGTGCACAAACCCAGTGCCTCCAGCACCAATCCCCCAAAGTCCAGGCCTCTCCTTCCAGTGCCTGCTTCCTTCAGGCCGCCTCCACTCCTCGCCTCCAAGACTTACGTCCACCTCTGCCCGACTACAGTCTTCTTCCCCCAGGCACTTCCGGGTGTGGCGGAAGTGCTGAGGTCCAGGGCTCTCCAAACCCCTACAGGGTTGAGCTTCCCAGCTTTGTACCCGTGGCCCCCAAAGGAACCAGGGTGGTCGCCCCCTCGTGGTCTGGAGGAGGCATGAGCCCTCCTCCTGTCCTCCTGTCCACCCCCAGCCGCGTGCCACAATATATATATATATATATATACAGTATATATATATATATATATATATATATATATATATATACAGTATATATATATATATACAGTATATATATATATATATATATATATATACAGTATATATATATATATATATATATATATATATATAATCACACACATGCAATTAGGGGGCAGCCAAAGGGCCAGACAAAGCTCAGAAAAATACCGGACTGGGGTTTAAGGCAGCGTATTAATGCTTTTCTTTTTTCCTCTCTACAAAAAAGGAAGAACAAAAATATCACACAACTTGAACTCTATGCACGAAAACACCATCCTGATACATGAAGAACTTGTGTTTACAGCCGCACATCCCTGATGACTTCACTTCCAGTCACCCCCTGATGACATCACCTCCGTCACCTTCTGTTCACACCAAACCCCTCCTTCCGGCGTTTTCTGGTCCAGACTACATAAATTCCTCCGTTTGTCCATGCCTTATTGTCAAAGAGATCAGTTAATACAATCCTTAATCTGTCTCTCTCGCATTTATTTCTTTACTATATATATATATATATATATATATATATATATATATATATATATATATATATATATTCACGGCATTCGTAGTCTGAATCACAATCTGATTGTATGGGTGGTTACCTACCAGGTAACGCTTGTGGTTGGTCAGCAAGTCGGCTAACATCCGCCACGGTGCCCTCTTTCAGTTGCGAGAAGCAGATCATAGAATGGTTGAAATAGTTTTACTGTCAAATAATGCAAAGAGTACGCGACACGTGTTTCGCCCTAATTCTGGGCTTATCAGGCGTACACACTCACTTCATCCCCTCTCGTGAATCGAACCTCGAACGTCAGTGCCAGAGGCGAAGCCCCTAACACTGCGCTATAGCGTGTGGTTCGTTCATTTGACAGCATGTACGAATGCCATGAATGTAATTACCCCGATCTACATGCTGTCAAATGAACGAACCACACGCCATAGAGCAGCGTTAGGGGCTTCGCCTCTGGTGCTGACGTTCGAGGTTCGATTCCCGAGAGGGGATGCAGTGAGTGTGTACGCCTGATAAGCCCAGAATTAGGGCGAAACACGTGTTGCGTACTCTTTGCATTATTTGACAGTAAAACTATTTCAACCATATATATATATATATATATATATATATATATATATATATATATATAAAATAGCGGGTTGGATAATGGATGGATGGATAGTTTTACTGCCAAATAATGCAAAGAGTATGCAACACGTGTTTTGCCCTTATTTGGGCTCATCAGGCATAAAACTATATAACATTGTATGATCTGCTTCTCGCAACTGAGAGAGCGTGGCGGACATTTGCTGACTTGCAGACCAAAAACATGCATCACCTGGTAGGTAACCACCCATGCAATCAGATCATGTTTCAGACTACGAATGCTATGAATATATATATATATATATATATATATATATATATATATATATATATATATATATATATATATATATGTATATATGTATATATTTATATATATACTGTATATATATTGTCACACACGTGCACATGGGAGCCAGCTAAAGGGCTCAAATGAAGGTAATTGTACGCCAGACCAGGAGATGGCAGGGTGCACTGATCCATTCTCTTTTTCATCGGCAGACCAACCACGGGAAATTTTGCGTGGATTCAATAATATCCCTTCCGGTTCCGGGCCCGAGGACGTCACTTTCGATTCCTGCCATGATTACACCACTTCCGCTGCCTGACTTTAAAAGCATGTACAGCAGCTGTCTTTTTGTCTCACCGCGAGACAAGGCACGGAGAGATGATCACATCTCGCATGACGTCAAAGTGTCTCTCCGAGATGACCACATCTTGACCCAAGATTTTTTAATATAATAATTAGACATATCTATTGTTGCTCGCCGTTACATGCTTTCACAACAGTGGGGAACCAGAAAGACCAATCTAACCTGCATCCACGGAGGAAACTCGGTGATACAGTTCTACCACAGGTGTGATCTCTTTTCAGCTCTTTATGGCTTGTTGTCTCCTTCATTTACAACAGGCATAACAAGTAACAGCTATCACTATGCAAAATCAAAAGATATGATAACATATCTTGCACTTATGCACAAGTATTTAATAATTAAGGAATTAATATACTTTGTATAGAACAGTTAATAGTTTGTGTTTTCTCCATCTTGAGATGATTGATTGTTTAATTGCATTGAAACCAACACCACTCATCTAATTACAGATCAACAGGTAAATAATGCTGACAGATTGCTCTGGGGTACTTCATTAATTTGACTCATTCTTTTTGAGTCCTTTGGGTGGTTCTTCCTCAAGCTTAAACTTGATTTAAAATAATTAAGTTGGAAAAAAAGATTGTTGATTAACCAAAAAAAAAAAAATGGCTGCAATAATAAAATGCAAACAAAATTATAAGTAGGCAGTTGCAAAATATGTCAATATTCCAGAATGCTAAAGCAAAAATAGGAATTTAGAAATGTTTCTAAATGTATTAAATATGACAAACTGAAATATCACAAGTATTCAGACCCTATCCTCAGTACTTCGTTGAAGTCCCCCTGGCAGTGATTACAGCCTGGGGTCTTCTTGGGTATAACATGAGAAGCTTTACACACATCAGGACGTTCAGATTTTTCTGCCATTCTTCTCTGCAGATCCTCTCAAGTTCTGTCAGGTCTCTCCTGAGATGTTCGATTGGGTTCAGGTTTGAGCTATGGGTGGGCCACTCAAGAATAGTCCCAGAATTAACCACACTTAAGCCACTTATGTGTTGTCGTTGCTTTGTGCTTAGAGTCATTGTCCTATTGTCTGGTGGCCCTTTGGCCCAGTCTAAAGTCCAGAGTGCAGGTTTTTTCTGTCTGTTTCTGTGCTTTGCTCCTTTCAGCCTTCTCTCAGCAAGTCCATGCAGCTGTAATACATCCTCACAGTTAGATGCAGCCACCATGCTTCACTGCTGGAATGGTATTGTGCAGGTTATGAGCGGTGCCTGGTTTTTTCCAAATGTGATGCTTAGAAATGAGGTCAAACATTTCAATTCTGGTTTCATCAGAATACAGAACCTTGTTTCTTTTAGTTTGTTAGTTCTTTAGGTGCCATTTTGCAAACTTCAAGTAGGCTTTCATGTGTTGTCTGGCCACTCTAAAGGAGGAGGAGGAGAAGGAAGAGGTTGGGAGCATTCTCTGCTTACAAGAATGTTGCTGCGCCCACCACACAGCAAACCACCCAGATTGCGATAAGAGTGCAGCCGTACAACGGGTGTTGCAAGATGAGTTAGAGTTAGAGTTAGAGAGCAGCTCCCACCCCTGGACCAGTGGTAACATGCTCCTTATTTGAGCCCATAAACTGTCTCCTAACTACACGTGTGTGATAGTATGTCATTTTTTTAGTTTAATGTAGGAACCCCTTTTTGTAGAACCTGGAAGTTGCACCATTTTCAGTTTTGCACCACATGGGCCATAGTAAATTCCGGTAATGCAAAATTTCTGTGGTGCCCCCTTTCCCTTGATGCCCTAAGCTCGTGATAATTTTGTTTGCTTGCTTGTGTCTTTTTATTGCTGTTCTGTTGAAAGTGCTTTGACATACTGTGTGATAGTGTGGTATGCCAACAGCACAGCATGGTCTTAGAGTTGGTGGGCGGATCTCTGTGAGTTGCTCTTGCGACCGGGCACATGACCAGGCAGTGTGTATACTTCGAGTGCGAGGGTGGACGCAACAGGACCATCTAAGAAAAATCATGTTTGTCGCGGATTTGAATCACTGTATGCAGCATGTAAAACAGTTTGTTTGTCGCGGATGTGAATCGCTGTATGCAGCGTGTAAAACAGTTTGCGAGAGGTATCTCATGGTCTTAGAGTTGGTGGGCAGGTCTCTGTGAGTTGCTCTTGCGACTAGGCACATGACCAGGCAATGTGTATGCTTCGATGTGAATCGCTGTATGCAGTGTGTAAAACAGTTTGCGAGGGGTATCCCATGGTCTTACAGCTGGTGGGCGGGTCTCTGTGAGTTGCTCTTGCGAGCGGGCACATGACCAGGCAGTGTGTATGCTTCAAGAACGGGGGTGGACGCGGCAGGACCATCTAAGAAGAAGCATGTTTGTTGCAGATGTGAATCACTGTATGCAGCGTGTAAAACAGTTTGTTTGTCGTAGATGTGAATTGCTGTATGCAGCGTGTAAAACAGTTTGCGAGAGGTATCCCATGTTCTTACAGCTGGTGGGCGGGTCTCTGTGAGTTGCTGTTGCGAGCGGGCACATGACCAGGCAGTGTGTATGCTTCGAGTGTGAGGGTGGACGCGACAGGACCATCTAAGAAAAATCATGTTTGTCGTGGATTTGAATCGCTTTATGCAGCGTGTAAAACAATTTGTTTGTCGCGGATGTGAATCGCTGAATGAGCGTGCGATGGCAGTCCTCCAATTGTCAGTCACGGACAATTGTATGTTGCCCTCTCCAGAGTTCCATCTTTTCATTCACCTACAGTCGTATCCTCAGACCCACCCCATTTGGACAACTGTGTCTTTCAGGAAGTGTTCACCCATCAATATATAATTATGCGGTGTATGCTACGCTGCAGGTTGGCTAGTGTGTTATATTGCCCTTGCATGTGGCATCATATTTTATCCATCCATCCATCCATCCTCTTCCGCTTATCTGAGGTCGGGTCGTGGGGGCAGCAGCTTGAGCAGAGATGCCCAGACTTCCCTCTCCCCGGCCACTTCTTCTAGCTCTTCCGGGAGAATCCCAATGCGTTCCCAGACCAGCCGGGAGACATAGTCCCTCCAGCGTGTCCTGGGTCTTCCCTGGGGCCTCCTCCCGGTTGGACGTGCCCGGAACACCTCACCAGGGAGGCGTCCAGGAGGCATCCTGATCAGATACCCGAGCCACCTCATCTGACTCCTCTTGATGCGGAGGAGCAGCGGCTCTACTCTGAGCCCCTCCCGGATGACTGAGCTTCTCACCCTATCTTTAAGGGAGAGCCCAGACACCCTGTGGAGGAAACTCATTTCAGCCGTTTGTATTCGCAATCTCGTTCTTTCGGTCACTACCCATAGCTCATGACCATAGGTGAGGGTAGCATCATATTTTATTGTTTTATATTTTACCGTTTTTTTCTGTATAGTCCTGGTATGCTGCACCAATTAAATCAAGACAGATCCCTAGTACACATTAGTGTACCTGGCCTATATATATTTTTTATGGTGGCTGGAGTGCCAATTCTGCCACCAACCCCTCAGGTTTTTCCCTGCAGGCTGGAGGGCCGACATGCAGATTAACGTCATACCCAGGACAGAGCAATTGCAGGTTAAGAGGCTCAACGAAGTAGAGTCACATTTGCCGTTTATGGGATTCGAACCGGCAACCTTCCGAGTGTCAGTGCTGATCAATAGCCTCAGAGCCACCATTCCACCCCCATTTTGAAAAATAAAAACAAAACATTTTTTGAAAACTGTTTTCTTTCCTGCTGAGGTAAATAAATTATTGATTGCCCCTCGTTTGTACATCCTTGGGACTGCACTGCAGATTTTGTTGTGCAAGAAATGTGCAATGACAATAACGAGGTTCTTACCTAATGATTAATCCAGCCATGGCCAAGACCACTGCTGATCACCCAGCATACCTTCCCTCTGGTAAACGCCTTTGTGGGGTGAAAGGTCAAACGACATGAAGCCTAAACAGTGCAGTTATTCAGAGTAATCAGGTCTGAGCTTCTACTCAGTATCGTCGTACACCTGCACCCTGGACTGCCTGGATATTTTAATGCTACTTTATTCAATTTATTTGTTATATTACCCTTGCATGTGGCATCATATTTTATTGTTCTATATTTTATCTTTTGTTTGAAAAACAAATGATGCTATGTTGCACCAATACTATCAGGACAAATCCGTAGTACATGTTAGTGTACCTGGCCTATAAAATGAAATCTGATTGTTATTTAAAAATGCTTTAGATTTTATATTTAATGATATCAAATTATGATTTTATCATTTAAGCATTAAACATTTAAAAATGAGCTTTGCGTGGAGTATGTATGTACAGGTATATACAGTCACAGTCCTGTGGTATTATTATTAGATTTTTTTTAGCTCACCATTCAACATATTTATAGTACATTAAATTTCAAGATATGAACATTCACTGTGTCTTGAGCAGCCACATGCATCTGAAAGTCACTCCAAAGCTAACAGAAATTCAGGTGGAGCTCCTGTCTAATTCAGATAAAGCTACAAATTACCTTTAGGGAATTATTACTTACACGGCTTTCTTTTTCTTGAAAAACGCTCACTGTTTGTCCAGTTAAAACTTAATTCATTTGTGTTTACCTTAATTTCCCAGCTTGGTTAATCGAGCATTTTACTTGGCAAGTCGGATTCATTAAAGTTGCAGCGCAAGCCTGATATAAATTTCCGAAAATTATTGCAGAATTTAAACGTGGGGGCTGGTTGGAGTCACAGAGTCTGCAGGATGTAATTTGACATGCTGGTTATTCTGAGTCCAATCTGGAACTGACACAAAAGCTCCATTTAATGTGCTGCCAATCACTAGGATACACTACCGTAATATCTGGATTATGACATGCTTTGCATTTTTTCAGTCGTTGCTATTTCTGAACTATGGGACTGCAAATATAAATGTGACATTAAGTGTAATTGTATACTGTGCACTCTTTTCTGCTAAAACACCCTGAATAAATGTTGCAAGAGAAGAGTATACGTTGGAAGCAGATGTGGTAACCCACCGGCTGTAAAGTCTGACTCCTGTCATGTGCTCTCTGTACGGCTGAAAAGCTCCCTTAAACCGGACTGGACTATACTTGGCATGTGGCGATCCACTGTCCACAAGATATCCAATTATACGTACTTTGGAGTTTCTCGTCGCCCTCATACTCTTTTAGTGCTCCAGTATGTACAAAAGCCTTTTTGTCCCATGCCACACCATCTGGTGTTGTACTAGACAATTATTGAACCACAAAAGAGTGGAATCAGCGCTGCCGCTATTTAGAGAGTGATGCTAATACTCAGTCATATCAGCCACTGCTCCCAAAGCGCAAATACACAATAAAGAGCAGCAGAATCACAAGGCAAAGTCCCAAATTCAAACAACAGTTAATAGCAATCATCAGTATCTAATAATAAAGTGGCTGCGGTCACATGAACTGCTGGTTAAAGTCAAACTTTATTCCATGCAAGATAGGCTTTGCTAAGCAGGAAAAGGAGCCCATTCTGGCAGCATTTGCCAGTCTGGGATGGAACACCAATTTAAAGGTTACTGCCTTTGGCCTTATTTACACAACATGACATTCTCACGTCTTCTTAAATCAATTCAGGTTAATGCAGACAGGATCTATCCTGGCAGCATCTGGCATGAAGCAGGAGCCAAACTCAGAAAGGGGAACCAGGTACCTCTCAGGGCCTACCCACATTAGCTCTCGTTCACATGCGACAAGTTGGCTTAAGCCAATCAAACCTGTTTGGTTTTGTCAGGGCGACTCACGGACTACTTGGACAGAGTTGCTGGGTACATCATGCTAGTCGACTGGTGGTCACTTTCTCTAAGCTCGCCAAGATTGTGCAAATTGATCCGTGACTGGAAATTGCTGAAGAGTTGTGTAATATGACGTGACCTATAAATTCATCAGAATTGTGACTTTCTGATAGCCAGAGGTGGAATCCCCAGACCACTATTTTCACCAATAATGCTGTGGAATGGAGTTTGGTTTCCTCTCCTCTGTTGTCAACTAGTCAGACTCAAAACAGAAAATTTAATGGACTTTATATCATTGTAAATTGTTATTGATATTCATTGAACACAATTCAATTTTTAATGCTTTGTTTTTATTTATGTTGTTATGTATGTAAATGTTACATGGTTTGTGATATACTATCATTACGCCATGGTTACAAATATACTGTATACAAGTACTCTGCGCACCATACAAAAAAAAAAAACATTCAACTTAACTGAGTTGGATCTGTAAAGGCAATGGCGATAATTTGAGTGTCACTGCCCTGCTACAATACATCTGTACATAAATCTACAAATTCTCTGTCAAACTACATGCACTATCTATCTATCTATCTATCTATCTATCTATCTATCTATCTATCTATCTATCTATCTATCTATCTATCTATTATATAATGCCTGTCACATCTATCTATCTATCTATCTATCTATCTATCTATCTATCTATCTATCTATCTATCTATCTATTATATAATGCCTGTCACATCTATCTATCTATCTATCTATCTATCTATCTATCTATCTATCTATCTATCTATCTATCTATCTATCTATCTATCTATCTATCTATCTATCTATTATATAGTGCCTTTCACATCTATTATATAATACCCATCACATCTATCTATCTATCTATCTATCTATCTATCTATCTATCTATCTATCTATCTATCTATCTATCTATCTATCTGTTATATAGTGCCTTTCACATCTTTCTATTATATAATGCCTGTCACATCTATCTATCTATCTATCTATCTATCTATCTATCTATCTATCTATCTATCTATCTATCTATCTATCTATCTATCTATCTATTATATAATGCCTGTCACATCTATCTATCTATCTATCTATCTATCTATCTATCTATCTATCTATCTATCTATCTATCTATCTATCTATCTATCTATCTATCTATTATATAATGCCTGTCACATCTATCTATCTATCTATCTATCTATCTATCTATCTATCTATCTATCTATCTATCTATCTATTATATAATGCCTGTCACATCTATCTATCTATCTATCTATCTATCTATCTATCTATCTATCTATCTATCTATCTATCTATCTATCTATCTATCTATCTATCTATCTATCTATCTATTATATAGTGCCTTTCACATCTATTATATAATACCCATCACATCTATCTATCTATCTATCTATCTATCTATCTATCTATCTATCTATCTATCTATCTATCTATCTATCTATCTATCTATTATATAATGCCTGTCACATCGATCTATCTATCTATCTATCTATCTATCTATCTATCTATCTATCTATCTATCTATTATATAGTGCCTTTCACATCTATTATATAATACCCATCACATCTATCTATCTATCTATCTATCTATCTATCTATCTATCTATCTATCTATCTATCTATCTATCTATCTATCTATCTATCTGTTATATAGTGCCTTTCACATCTTTCTATTATATAATGCCTGTCACATCTATCTATCTATCTATCTATCTATCTATCTTTGTTCCTTAATGTTGTTCATTTTACGTCTTACTTGCAATGTACATCCACTCCTTTGTATTTCACGGTCACTTTCCCTAAAACTACTAATTTCAGACTTTCAGGTTCTACCTAAATCTCCCTGTTTCTGAAGCCCTTGATACTTAGCAATGGCATTATCGTAGCTGTCCTGTTATGCTATCTTTTCTGCTTCCCTTTCTTTTGTCAGTATGTTTGTTTTGTGGCCATTTCATTTTGGGTTCCTAGTTTTGGAATTTTGGCTGTTATTTCCTGGTTTGAATTTTTGGTTAGATAATTTATGTTTTTTTTTTCTTTCAACTTTAGTTGTTTCAAAATGTTTCATTTTTTTGTATTAAGTTTTTAAACTTTTAAAAAAATTTTTTTATCTAATTAATTTTTTTTTATTTTTGTGGCAGGGTTTTGAAATCTTCCCTCCTCTTTTGGCACCACCGTAGAGCAGCGGTTCTCCAGTTCAGCCCTGAAGGTCCCTGTTGCTGCAGTTTTTTTTTTCTTTCTTTTTTTTTTAAACTGGATATTTACAGAATGGAGCAAGAATTTATGTTAGATGAGCAACAATTCATTCCTTTAGCTTTTTAATGTTCTTCTTCTTTTTTTTTTTTTATTATATATTGCCCATTGGCAATGTGTGTGGTTTGCACTGGTGTTAAGCAAAGTTCTAGTAAAAATATAAATATTTCTAACAAATGTAAATTGCATACAACTGCTCTTTTCTGAATGCAAAATAAGAGAAGGTGAAAAGGCTGGTAATGAATAATGAAACCAATTAAAGGTAAAATGACTCACTGATGAGGGTGGCTTGGTGATGCAGTGGTAGCACTGCTGCTTTGCTGTAAGGAGACCAGGATTTGCATCCTGGGTCCTCCCTGTGAGTTTAAATGTTCTCCCCGTGTCTGTGTGGGTTTTCTCCTGCATCTTCCCACAGTCCAAGAACATGCAGGTTAGTTAGGTGGATTAATGATGCTGATCTGGTCCATGTATACAGTGGTGTTTGTGTGTTCACCCTGTGATGGACTGGTGGCCTGTTCAGAGATTGTTCCTGCCTAGCACCCTACGCTTGCTGGGATTAGCTCTGGGTTCTCAGTAACCATGCTCAGAATGAAGTGGGATTAGGAAATGGATAGATAGATGGATGGATGGACTCCCTTATTGTGAAATTGGTTGGGATAAAAACCTGCAGCCACTGTACATGGGCGGCCCAGGTCTGAATCTAAGAACTCTGCCTTAGACAAAAATCATGCAAATATCCACATATCTGCCTAATTTTTTAAATCTATTTTTTGCTCTTGCAGTATGTGGTCACCAATGTGTCACTAATCTTTACATGTATTTATTTGGGTGGCACTTTTTTCCAAGAATACTTACATATAATAAAAACAGGGTACAATTCATTTCCATATTTCTACAACTGGAGCTCTGAAGGCATAATTATGGCAGCAGCCTTGTGATTTACAATTTAATAATGTGTTAACCTCTGTGCCAAAGGTCCAAATCTGTTTTGAGTAGATGACACAAACATAGTGAAATGGGTCAAAGGCCTTCAAGATATTCATTGGCCTGCCTAAAATACAGGCCTCACCCCTGGCAGCCTGAGCTCAAACTCCACAGGCAGGCTTTGATATGCAAAGGCCCAAAAATGGGAAGTGGCTTTAGAGTTCAAAAAATACTTTAAATATTCCAAAATGCTTTTCCAGAGAGAGGAAACCATCAAACATATAGCTTGAGAGACAAGTCCAACTAAGAACTTTTACAGAGAAAAGAATATATTTGAATTTAAAAGAAGAACAACAAAAAAACAAAAAAATGTTAAAGTTTTTCCTAAAAAGGCAACCCACAACAAACAGGTTGTAAGCCATAATCCAATAATCAAAATCCAAAGACACACACACAAAAAAAATTTTGAAACCAGAAAATTTAATACTCACAGCAATCAAGGGACTAAATAAGATGGATTCTGAGAAATTATTAATTGCATTTATTTCTAGTAGGATTGACTACTGCAATGCGGTGTTCACTGGATGTTCAAACTGTTCTTTATACAGCCTCCAGTTAATCCAAACTGCTGCTGCAAGAATTATTACAAGAACAAGAAAATATGAACACATAACTCCAGTTCTTAAATCCTTACACTGGCTCCCGGTTAAGTTTAGGGCAGATTTCAAAATCCTGCTTTTAACATATAAAGCAGGGGTAATCAATTATGATTTAAGGAGGTCCGGATAGAGAAAATTTCCTCATGTACAGGTCCGCAGCATCATCATGTTTAAGTTGCATTGTAATTTTTACATTACAATTAATTTATATATTTTGAAGTAGCATTGCCATTGTATCAACATCTGCACTGTGTGAAGTCAATGACTCAAATCAAACGAAGAAAGTTCAATGCCATTTCAACAATATTTATTTTCAGTGCAACTGTGGACTCTGGAGGGCTACATACAATATAACAAGAAAAAATAAATAACAAAAGTAAAAGCAAGGTAAATTTGACATTCAACTGAGAATTATAAATAATAATAATAATAATAATAATAATTTTTAACATTTCAACAAAAAAAAGACTTGGCCTCATATAAAAATAAAATACAGTACTGTGCAAAAGTTTTAGGCAGGTGTGAAAAAATTTTGTAAACAAAGAATGCTTTCAGAAATGGAAGTGTTAATCATTTATTTTCATCAATCAACAAAATGCAGTGAATGAACAAAAGAGAAATCTAAATCAAATCAATATTTGGTGTGACCACCCTTTGCCTTCAAAACAGCATCAGTTCTTCTAGGTACACTTGCACACAGTTTCTGAAGGAACTTGGCTGGTAGGTTGTTCCAAACATCTTGAAGAACTAACCCCAGATCTTCTGTGGATGTAGGCTTCCTCCCATCCTTCTGTCTCTTCATGTAATCCCAGACACACTCGATGATGTTGAGATCAGGGCTCTGTGAGGGCCATACCATCACTTCCAGGACTTCTTGTTCTTCTTTACACTGAAGATAGTTCTTAATGACTTTGGCTGTATGTTTGGGGTCGTTGTCCTGCTGCAAAATAAATTTGGGGCCAATCATACGCCTCCCTGATGGTATTGCATGATAGATAAGTATCTGCCTGTATTTCTCAGCATTGAGAACACCATTAATCCTGACCAAATCTCCAACTCCATTTGCAGAAATGCAGCCCCAAACGTTCAAGGAACCTCCACCATGCTTCACTGTTGCCTGCAGACACTCATTATTGTACCACTCTCTCCAGCCCTTCAATGAACAAACTGCCTTCTGCTACAGCCAAATATTTCAAATTTTGACTCATCAGTCCAGAGCAGCTGCTGCCATTTTTCTGCACCCCAGGTCCTATGTTTTCGTGCATACTTGAGTTGCTTGGCCTTATTTCCATGTCAGAGGTATGGCTTTTGGCTGCAACTCTTCCATGAGGACCACTTCTGGCCAGACTTCTCCGGACAGTAAATGGGTGTACCTGAGTCCCACTGGTTTCTGCTAGTTCTGAGCTGATGGCACTGCTGGACATCTCCTGACTTCGAAGGGTAATAAGCTTGATGTGCTGCACTAAGTTTCCTTGGCCGACCACTGCGTCTACGATCCTCAACGTTGCCCGTTTCTTTGTGCTTCTTCAAAAGAGCTTGAACAGCACATCTTGAAACCCCAGTCTGCTTTGAAATCTTTGTCTGGGAGAGACCTTGCTGATGCAGTAGAACTACCTTGTGTCTTGTTGCTGTGCTCAATCTTGCCATGACATGAAACTGTCTTCCACAACCTCACCTTGGTAGCAGAGTTTGGCTGTTCCTCACCCAGTTTTAAGCCTCCTACACAGCGGTTTCTGTTTCAGTTAATGACTGTGTTTCAACCTACGTGTGACATTGATGATCATTAGCACCTATTTGGTAGAATTGGTTGATCAGACACCTGACTAGAATCCTACAAAATCCCTGACTTTGTACAAGTGGACCTGTAAGAATTGATGCTGGTTTGAAGGCAAAAGGTAATAACACCAAATATTGATTTGATTTAGATTTGTCTTTTGTTCGCTCACTTTGCTTTTTGTAAATTGATAACAATAAACAATCATTATTTATATTTCTGAAAGCATTCTTTGTTTACAGCATTTTTTCACACCTGCCTAAAACTTTTGCACAGTGTTGTATATATATATATATAAATATATATATAGTAAAAGGACCAACTCCCCAGCCTGAAATATAAAGGAGGAGGGCGGTCCTGCAGTACTGATGTCACAGTGACCACACCCCTTGGGTTTCTCCCACTAATCACAAGGAATTAAAGCAAAGAACATCAAATCACAGTATTTACAAATTAAATAATTCCACAAAACCTTATCAAAGAAGAACATGAGTTTACATAAAGACAAACCACAAACAGAATTAATAAAAGATGGAACAATGAAAAAAAAAATATCAAGCAAATAAAAAATACACTTAGGTTAGGATAATAGCCCTGGCTGAACTATTGTACTGTATAACTAAACTAAACAAAGTTTTCTCTGACAAAAGTAATTTCTACACCAATGCCTCGTAACCTTGTGTTTGAATTTGTGGCCTATTCCAGCTGTTTGTAGACTTTACTTGTTCTTCCTGTGTTTGACAGGATTTTCACTTGATATTTTTGTTTCCCTTCCTCATTCCAAGAGACATTACGTTTATAAGAATTGCTTATAAACACTTTGAAATAACTTCATTTGTTTCTGTTCCTGCACCTCCTGACTTACCGGTATAAGAAATGCTCCACATATGATATACCATTTGACTTGTCTTGATATCTAGTTATGTAAGACTTCACGCTTTTTAGGGTTCTCCCTATTTTTAGCAATCTTGACCCTAAATAAACACTCATTTATTTTTTGGATCATATTTTGTGCAGGAAATTACACACTTATGATAAAGAGTAAACCAATAGGTGTCTTCAGCAAGATTGGACAGAAGGACTTGCCACATCAACCGACCCCACAGTTTCATCCCCAAATGGGATACTAAGGGTCAAAAATAAGGATTGAGGCAAGATGGCGTTAGCTTGGACGTGTGCAGAGGAGGGATGCTGGGTATATTGGGAAAAGGGTGCTAAGGATAGAGCTGCCAGGTAAGGGGAACAGAGGAAGGCCTAAGAGAAGGTTTATGGATGTGGTGAGAGGGGACATGAAGGTGATGGGTGTGACAGAGCAAGATGACGAGGACAGGAAGATATGGAAAAAGATGATCTGCTGTGACAACCCCTAAAGGGAGCAGCCGAAAGAAGAAGAAGATTATACAACAATTACAACAACTTATTATTTGTACAGCGCTTTTCACTGAGTGCAGACACAGAGCACTGTGAACAATTCTCAATTAAAATACAAGTATAGATGATACAAATTACTAAACACAGAAATGGTACACTTATAAAAACAGATTTGTTAAAACAAACAGAGAACAAGTTAGAAGCTGATTAAAACATAGTTTGAAACCAACAATATCTGTCCATTAATTAAGAGATGAACTATGGCCAGTTGATAATGGAGAAGATTAGAATTGTAACAGAGAAAGTTAAAAACAAAGTCACAGTCTTGAAGCCCTCGGCCAGCTGGCCACCAACCCGCTCCTGGGTTTTCAATGCAGTAGTTTAGTCTTTGGTCAGCATTTTAATATAAGCATATGCGGATTGTGCAATTTCGAGGTTGCTGTTTACAAATATGATAATAGTTTTGATATTTTATCCTCTATTAGGGATCCTCTTTGGACCTCTAACTCGAGCATGAGAAAGGTGCCATATAAATAATGTGTTTTATTATTATTATTATCAAGGGGGGGCATTGTGGCTCAGTAAGGAGACTTGAGTTTGCATGTTCTCCCCGTGCCTGCGTGGGTTTCCTCCGGGCGCTCCGGTTAGGTACATTGGCGATCCTAAATTGTCCCTAGTGTGTGTGCTTGGTGTGTATGTGTGTGTGTGTGCCCTGTGATGGACTGGCGCCCTGTGTTGGCTGGGATTGGCTCCAGCAGACCCCCGTGACCCTGTGTTAGGATATAGCGGGTTGGATGATGATGACTATTATCAAGGGTGAAAACAACAAATTGCCATTACAATTGAGCATATTTAGACTTAAACTGAAACACACATTTTAATATTTCAAACATCTGACACAACTATTCTTGTTTATTATGTACTTTTTCCCGATAAAGTAAACCACTACATTTGTTATGAACACCCCAAATTAGGGCAGCTTACTCTAAATCAGACTTTTCATGTTCTTGCTCTATTCTTGTCCCTGACTCCACTCTTTCTTTTCCATTTCTTTTTCATTCCTGTCCATTTTTTGCATGTTTGTTGGTTATTTTCAGTTTAGATACAGTAGTTGCCAAAAGATGCTGCAGTCACGTGAGGGAAGTAAAAGACCCCTTGAGATATCAGCCTTTTCCTCACCATGTAAGAGTTAACTCTTAAGCACTTCAAAATTAAGATGTGGTATATAGGATATCGTGCTTTTGACCTTGGGCTGGGCTTATGACTATAGTTATAATGTTGTCTGTCAGGTCTTCTTGTTCCACTTCATAAGGATTTGGGTAATTAGAGTCATATGAAGAATAAGGTTTGGTCCTTGGCTTTGTCTTTTTGTTTTAATGAGTTCATTTTTAGATTATCTCTTAGTATAATCTCCCAGTTAGCTTTTATTTTTTATGTCTTTAGTTAATCTTGTCAAGATTGCTATAGGTCCACCCTTTAACTAATTAATTTCTTATGGTTGATCATTCCGTGTTCTTTACTTATTTTGTTATTTATTTATTTTGCTGTTTATTTAATTATTGTTAAATACATATTTCATGTAAGTATTATTCCCGGGGGGGGGGGGGGTGGCACAGTGGCGCAGTGGTAGCGCTGCTGCCTCACAGTTAAGAGACCCGGGTTCGCTTCCCGGGTCCTCCCTGCATGGAGTTTGCATGTTCTCCCCGTGTCTGCGTGGGTTTCCTCCGGGCGCTCCGGTTTCCTCCCACAGTCCAAAGACATGCAGGTTAGGTGGATTGGCGATTCTAAATTGGCCCTAGTGTGTGCTTGGTGTGTGGGTGTGTTTGTGTGTGTCCTGCGGTGGGTTGGCACCCTGCCCGGGATTGGTTCCTGCCTTGTGCCCTGTGTTGGCTGGGATTGGCTCCAGCAGACCCCCGTGACCCTGTAGTTAGGATTCAGCGGGTTGGGAAATGAATGGATGGATGGATTATTTCCGGGGTCCTCCCTGCATGGAGTTTGCATGTTCTCCCCGTGTCTGCGTGGGTTTCCTCCGACAGTCCAAAGACACGCAGGTGAGGTGCATTGGTGATTCTAAATTGACCTTAGTGTTTGCTTGGTGTGTTAGTGTGTTTGTGTGTGTCCTGCGGTGGGTTGGCACCCTTCCCAGGATTATTTCCTGCCCTGTGTTGGCTGGGATTGGCTGCAGCAGACCCCCGTGACCCTGTGTTCGGATTCAGTGGGTTAGAAAATGGATGGATGGATGGACATATTTCATGTAAATGTTATTTCCCGGGTCCTCCCTGCGTGGAGTTTGCATGTTCTCCCCCTGTCTGCGTGGGTTTTCTCCCACAGTCCAAAGACACACAGGTGCGGTGCATTGGCGATTCTAAATTGTCCCTAGTGTGTGCTTGGTGTGTGTGTGTGTGTGTGTATGCAAGCCCTGCGGTGGGCTGGTGCCCTGCCCAGGATTTGTTTCCTGCCTTGTGCCCTGTGTTGGCTGGGATTGGCTCCAGCAGACCCCCGTGACCCTGTAGTTAGGATATAGCGGGTTGGATAATGGATGGATGGATGGATGGATGGATGGATGGATGGATGGAAATATTATTAGCTGGTATTTTGGGAGGACTGTTTTATGGTTTTTGGTTTACCTTTTTTGCCTGTCATGTTATTTGTTTCCCACACAAAACATGCAGATTAGGTGGATCGGAGATACTAAATTAGCCCTAGCGCATGGTTGGGATGTGTGTGTGCGTGTGTGTGTGTGTGCGTGCATGTGTGTGTGCGTGTGTGTGTTGTGGTCCACCACGCTGGCACCGCCAGCTGAACCCGACACAGACACGCGTGGGACAGAAGTTCAATGCACACTCAGTTTATTTTTTCTTTTCCCCTTGTGGGAAACGCTTTCCACGTTCCCCACAAGTATGATCCGGTCCAAGCACAAGCACAGCACCAACAATTAATCCCTTCTTTTACTCTTTTCCTTCTCCTCCTTCACTCCTCGGGTCAAGCTTCGTCGCTCCTCCTCCCAACTCTGGCTCTCTGAGTAGTGGCTGCTGGCTCCTTTTATAACGCACCCGGAAATGCTCCAGGTGCTTGATGACTCGTTTCCGGCAGCACTTCCAGGTGTGTTAGAAGAACTGCCCATAAGGGCTCAGCAGCACCTGCTGCAGCACCCCCTGGCAGGGCCTGCAGATCCCAACAGGGCTGCACCAAACTCAAACTCCCAGACTGCGGGAGTCTGAGGCACCACTGCAACCCATTGGAGGGTTGCCATCTAGCATCCCAGGGGACGTAACACTCTTGCTTCCCCCCCCGGCATCTCTGCCAGACAAGAGCCCTGGCCACACACTACAGTGTATCTGTGTGTGAGTGTGCCTGTGCATGTGTATGTGTGTGTGTGTCTAGCCTGCGATGGACTGCCCGCCCAGTCCAGGGTTTGTTCCTGCCTTGTGCCCTGTACTAGGTGGCATTGGCTCCAGCACCCAACATGAGCCTCTTCAGGACAAAGCAGTTTAGAAAATGACAAATATTAGTTAATGATAATTGGATGTTAATTTTCATGTTAATTGCTGACCCTTAACTAGGCCTCGTGGTGGACCCCCATTCCATCCTGGGTAGTTTTCTGGTTTTCCCTCAGTGCTGCTCTTCTTAACCCTTAAATGAAATAATCACTTCAAAAAATGGTTTGATGGAGGAATAACATAGGTATGCGCTGCCACAGACAAAGAAGTGTGAGGTCAGTAGTAAATAAAAGCAAAACTGATTTACTAATTTAGTTCTGATAACTCTTTTGAAATGATTTGAAGTCTAAAGTTTTAATCTCCATAAGTGCACTGTAAGCATGTAAAGTATCCCCAAACTATGAGAAAGCCACATTGAACCTCTGCACCACTGCTCAACATATGTGCCTTATGGAACAGTGAAGTCAAACCAAAAACATTTCCTGCACGCTCCTTCAGCTATTTTACATTCCTAACCAATTGTCCTATCAGTAACATACGTCTAGTTTTCTTCTTTATAATTCATCTGCAAGCTTGCCAGTATGACAAAGTTTTCCTAAGATTTATTTATGAAGTGATATTTTTATGATGAAATGTGCTGCACTTTATGACCCAATGAACTTTTTAAGTTTGCATTATAGTGTTTGTCTGCTGCATATCACATTATTTTGCCAATAGAATTTTGAAAAACAAAAACCAGAGCTAAAGATCGACACCACGCTGCTAAATCTTTATTTTACAGTCGTACAGCAGATATGAGGTGGCGCCTGACTTATTTACTACATAATGGAATCATTACAAGAGAATCATTATGCTGATCTTGCAGGGCTATTGTTCTTCAATAAAAGAGAAACAATAATTGGCATCAAGTGATTGGGAGTTGGAAATCAGGCAGATTATGACTGGTATTCTTGTTAAAGCATAGCCAGGGTTTCGTTCCTAACTTGTTTCTTTCCTTTATATATAAGCCTTCAAAAGGCTATTTTGTGTATTATGATATTGATTTTGTCTCTGTTTTCTTTTTTAAATATTGTTTCTTTTTGAATATTGTCTTATTTTTTTCTGTATTGTCCTATATGGATTATATATAACTAGGTACAGTGCATCCGGAAAGTATTCCCAGCGCATCACTTTTTCCACATTTTGTTATGTTACAGCCTTATTCCAAAATGGATTAAATTCATTTTTTTCCTCAGAATTCTACACACAACACCCCATAATGACAACGTGAAAAAAGTTTACTTGAGATTTTTGCAAATTTATTAAAAATAAAAAAGTTGAGAAAGCACATGTACATAAGTATTCACAGCCTTTCCCATGAAGCTCAAAATTGAGCTCAGGTGCATCCTGTTTCCTCTGATCATCCTTGAGATGTTTCTGCAGCTTCATTGGAGTCCACCTGTGGTAAATTCAGTTGATTGGACATGATTTGGAAAGGCACACACCTGTCTATAGAAGGTCCCACAGTTGACAGTTCATGTCAGAGCACAAACCAAGCATGAAGTCAAAGGAATTGTCTGTAGACCTCCGAGACAGGATTGTCTCGAGGCACATATCTGGGGAAGGTTACAGAAACATTTCTGCTGCTTTGAAGGTCCCAATGAGCTCAGTGGCATCCATCATCCGTAAGTGGAAGAAGTTCAAAACCACCAGGACTCTTCCTAGAGCTGGCCGGCCATCTAAACTGAGCGATCAGGGGAGAAGGGCCGTAGTCAGGGAGGTGACCAAGAACCCGATGGTCACTCTGTCAGAGCTCCAGAGGTCCTCTGTGGAGAGAGGAGAATCTTCCAGAAGGACAACCATCTCTGCAGCAATCCACCAATCAGGCCTGTATGGTAGAGTGGCCAGACGGAAGCCACTCCTTAGTAAAAGGCACATGGCAGCCTATCTGGAGTTTGTCAAAACAACAACAACAACAACATTTATTTATATAGCACATTTTCATACAAAAAGTAGCTCAAAGTGCTTTACATAATGAAGAAAAGAAGAATAAAAGACAAATAAGAAATTAAAATAAGACAACATTAGTTAACATAGAAAGGAGTAAGGTCCGATGGCCAGGGTGGACAGAAAAAACAAAAAAAAACTCCAGAAGGCTGGAGAAAAAAATAAAATCTGTAGGGGTTCCAGGCCACGAGACCGCCCAGTCCCCTTTGGGCATTCTACCTAACATAAATGAAATAGTCCTCCTGAAGGCAGGCACCTGAAGGACTCTCAGACCATGAGAAAGAAAATTCTCTGGTCTGATGAGACAAAGATTGAACTCTTTGGTGTGAATGCCAGACGTCACGTTTGGAGGAAACCAGGCACCGCTCATCACCAGGCCAATACCATCCCTATAGTGAAGCATGGTGGTGGCAGCATCATGCTGCGGGGATGTTTCAGCGGCAGGGACTGGGAGACTAGTCAGGATAAAGGGAAAGATGACTGCAGCAATGTACAGAGACATCCTGGATGAAAAGCTATTTGACCTCAGACTGGGGTGACGGTTCATCTTTCAGCAGGACAATGACCCTAAGTACACAGCCAAGATATCAAAGGAGTGGCTTCAGGACAACTCTGTGAATGTCCTTGAGTGGCCCAGCCAGAGCCCAGACTTGAATCCGATTGAACATCTCTGGAGAGATCTTAAAATGGCTGTGCACCGACGCTTCTCATCCAACCTGATGGAGCTTGAGAGGTGCTGCAAAGAGGAATGGGCAAAACTGGCCAAGGATAGGTGTGCCAAGCTTGTGGCATCATATTCAACAAGACTTGAGGCTGGAATTGCTGCCAAAGGTGCATCGACAAAGTATTGAGCAAAGGCTGTGAATACTTATGTACATGGGATTTCTATGTTTTTTTATTTTTAATAAATTTGCAAAAACCTCAAGTAAACTTTTTTCACGTTGTCATTATGGGGTGTTGTGTGTAGAATTCTGAGGAAAAAAATGAATTTAATCCATTTTGGAATAAGGCTGTAACGTAACAAAATGTGGAAAAAGTGATGCGCTGTGAATACTTTCTGGATGCCCTGTATATGTATAGTATATGTATGAGTGGCTGTATATGCAGTGGATTCAGAAAGTATTTACACCATTTCACTTTTTTCACATTTTCTGTGTTGCAGCCTTGTGCTAAATTAACTTAAATTAATTTTACCCTCATTCACCAAGACTAAACCAGAATTACAAAGCAAAAGCAGGGGAATATTTTTTGAAAATGTATTAAAAATAAAAAAAACTGAAATATCCCATTGACACAAGTATTCAGATCCTTTACTATGATATTTGAAATTGGCTCGGGTGTATCCCGTTCATCACTGAAGTCTTTCTACACATTGTCTGGAGTCCAACTGTGGTCAATTCAATGGAAACACACACACCTGTCTACAGAGGTTCTTACACCTGAATGAAAAACAGGCCATGAGGCTGAAAGAATGGGCTGCAGAGCTTAGAAACACAATTATGTAGAGGCACAGGTCTGAGAAAAGTAGGAATTGAGAGACTAGTCAGAGTTGAGGAAAACCTGAACAGAGCAAATTTCAGAGATAAACCGGCACCAGAGGGCTTTTGCACTTCAGGCTGGGCAAAGGTGTACCTTCCAGAAGACAATGACATTAATAACAAAGCAAAGACAACACAGGAGTGGCTTAACTACAACTCTGGGAATGTTTTTCAGAGGACTAGCCAGAGCCCGGACTTGAACATCTTTAGAGAGCGTAATTACATTTATATGAGCCTTGAAGTTGTCTCCCAAGCACACAGTGTATTTTCACGCTCAAAATCACGCAAAGTTTTATAAAAATGAGACCCAAGATGATTACATCCTGGAGCCCATTTGACTGACCTTGCTATGCTGCACTTCTGCTGTCAGATGAACTTGTCCTAGAAAGCCTGAACAACGCCGTCGTGCTTCGGCCCAATTCACACCTCCTACTGAGGTTTCAGGTTCCTCATCAACCTGATAATACTTTTCACTATTCAAGTAGTTTTTAAAAACATCTCCCACATTTGTTAAAGCTTTAACCATCCTTTTCACCGCCGAAAAAAGCATTTACTCCTGGCTTCAGGAGAGAAAGAGATCCTTCACACACTGAAAGCTTGAAACGGTTTTATCCCTGATTGAGATAAATGTGTGACTTGGCTGCTTTTTCTAAGCAATCCATCCTCATTCAGATCAATAACTAGCTTTTGATTATACTCACCTATATCAATGAAACCCTGCAGAAATATCGTATATTTCACTTTGACTATTTTAATTTCACCTGCTGCTTCATGCACTAAACTTATTAGTGATGCTGTCTTTGCTGATCCCTCAGTCTTTTGAATTACCCTTCATTTGCTTTAAATGGCTTATTTCAGAACTTAGGTGATTTTCATGTAAGACCTTCTTGTTGTATTCCAGGGATTGACAACCTAATCCACTTTTGTAACCCATCAAGGTTAATAACGGCATTAATAGATCAAAGATAATAATGCCACTGTTAAAGCAATAATGCATTATTACAGTTATTTATACCTCAATACTTCATTAGATTATACAAATCGTGCCATCTCCTCAAAACACTGGCCAGCTGCTGTATCGCCAAATGAATGCTTTACTAGTAAATTCAAATGATCATTTTGTGCTTAGTATTGTTAATCATAATGTTTAGCGAGTTAATTACGTGATCAGACAAATTCAATTACATGTAAATGCACTAACCTACACCTCTAGATTTTACCAAACAAAAATGAAAAAATGGTTTAAAGCTTGTCACACACGTGTGCTTAACTGAGGGCAGGGACTGGATAGGTGCACTAACCTGTCTTCTCCCTCTTCTGCAGATCACCTGAACAGAAACCCGCGTAAGGGTCCTCCAGATTTTGCACTCCTTTCCTAGCCACGCCTCCTTCTGACATCACTTCCAGCTTGAACCCTCATGGACCCGCCTCTTCCTCCCCTGCAACTATAAATATCATCAGGAAAGCAATCAGCAATTTCTTTCTTAAATCTGGAAAACAATTTTCTGTAGAACACATTTTTCACAACCATGGACATCACATAGTACTAACTACAAGCTGTCATAATCCAACCTTAACCACAATTCATCTGTCGCAGGATTTCCTGGCAACCACCACTAATTTTACTTGTATTTGATTCTATTAAACATAGGAAAACCACATGTTCAGGCCTGGCCAGTACTTGGTTTAAATAAAACAGAAATATATACCTTTATTTTTACTTCCTTAACTTGTGGAGGGTGTATCCTGTAGCAAAGCCCTAACTTTTTTCGTGAAAGCCCGTTTCAGTCAATAAGTCTTAAAAACAGGTGTAAAGATATTGACAATAAGCTACACAAACCCACCAAGACATGGAATCGTTTAAATCAAGTATCATTACATCTTCCTTTCTTAAAGAGAAGTAAGGCAGTACTTATAAGCTTAGTAATGTTATACATTTCAAATGCTACTTTGATAAACTTTATCACTTCAAACAACTGAACTATCCAGAACATTTCAGGCATACATCCAGCATTCAAACTATGTATAAAAAGCACAACTGTTAAAGGAATTCAGCATTTCTTAATTGAAAATGTTCCTTTAATCCTCAACATGTCTCAATGAGTCGTTCTGGTGGTTTTACTTGACGTTTTGATCTTCTGGGTAATTGTGTTTGCAGTTGAAATGTTCTTTCCTGATTTATACTTGTTTTCTCGTTAATATTTGTTTCGCTGGTGTTAGTGTTCTGATTAGAGGTTATTGGTCCTTTGATGTCTCGACGGTTTCTTCTTAGAACAGCTCCTATTACGCAATTCTGTCGCATACTGGTCTATTGTTTCACCGCTTTTCTGGAAACATGTAAAAAACTTGTGCCACTCAAACGTCACATTGCGCTTTGGGTTGCAATACGCTTCAAATTTTTCAACTATTTTGTTCAATTTCATATTGTCTCCATCTTCTTCAAACTGAAAATTGTTATACACCTCTAGCGCCTCTTTGCCAATTACATGTAGAAGCATAGACGCTTTCATTTTTTCACTTTTCCTATCTGCTTCAATCGCAGCAAGATACAACTCGAATCTCTGTTTAAATCTTTTCCAATTTTCAGCTACATTTCCCTTTAACTGGAGATTTGGTGGGAGCTGTAATCCTTCCATGTTTTTTTTTCTCTTTTGCTAGAACGTCTTAGCGCTTTCTGACCACGTTTTCGGGTTACTCACAGACACGAGACTCGTTCAAAAGCTGAACCTCTTCTTCACATTCCTCTTCCAATCCGCCACTTCTGGCACCATGTAGTGATCTTGTTAGGTTCGTAGTTTAATCAATACACAGGATTGAAAGATATAATAACTTTTTAATAGACAGACTTTAGAGACATTTACTGTACATGTTACTACTCGTTCTTTAGTTCACGCCCATTCTCCTACTTGCATCGGCATTCACAGGCATTACTAATCATTCTGTAAGTATCCCTTAATAGACCTTACTAATCAACTATCATTACAAAATCCAACATGGTTTGTGCCCTTCAGAATGAAAACAGTTTGCATTTACTTTTTTAATAAAAGGCGAGCTTTTAAGCCTGAGAAATCACCCCGTAAATGCACACGTTTAATTGCACATGTGTTAATATGTATGCTTACACAGTATTAAACCCACCAAGACATGAAAACATTTAAATCAAGGCGCTGTGCTACCTTCTTCCAGATCGGCCCCAAGGCGTTTCACGTGATTACGTAGGAGGCATGATGACGCGATACACGACTCTGCCCCCATCCATTACAGTATATGGACAAAAAATAGGTTCCAGTTATGACCGTTACGCTTTGAATTTCAAAATAAAACCTGCCTAACTTTTGTAAGTAAGCTGTAAGGAATGAGCCTGCCAAATTTCAGCCTTCCACCTACACGGGAAGTTGGAGAATTAGTGATGAGTGAGTGAGTGAGTGAGTGAGTGAGTGAGTGAGTGAGTGAGTGAGTGAGTGAGTGAGTGAGTGAGTGAGTCAGTCAGTGAGGGCTTTGCCTTTTATTAGTATAGATTATTATTATTACAGATATATGAATGGCATATGTCACACACATGCGAGTAGGAGGCAGCTAAAGGGCTTGAGTAATGGTAATACCAAATCAGAGCAGGGGACGGCAGGGTGCACTGACTGTCTTTCTCAGTTCCTTGCAGACCATTCCTGGAAAATCCCTCCAGGTTCCTGTGCCTTTGATGACGTCACTTCCGTTTTCCGGCACCCCTTGATAGTGTCACTTCCGGGCACGGAGCCTTAGATGTGGTCATTTCCGATCCTGATGACATCACTTCCGGTTCTTGCCCCGATTACGTCACTTCCTTTACTGGCCTTTAAAGCCACCATCTTACTTCCAGCCAGACAGTTCTGTTTTGGACTCAGTCTTGTGAACATCTCTGTTCAATTATTTAAAAATTTTGCAGCCAGGATACAATAAATGGGTGGCTGCCCCAAACCTTTTTAATGTCTGGATTGGAATTTTTTATCACACATAACATTCAGGTGAGTTTGGCGACAAAGTTAACTGATATGAAAGTTGGAGCACTTCACATTTTTAAATTTACTTCATCCAAGATTCATTTATTACATTTTCGTTAATTAAATAATTTTGTAACAATGAGACATAATAATAATAATAATTCTTTGCATTTATATAGCACTTTTCTCACTACTCAAAGCGCTCAGCAATTGCAGGTTAAGGGCCTTGCTTAAGGGCCCAACAGAGCAGAGTCCCTTTTGGCATTTACGGGATTCGAACCAGAAACCTTCCGATTGCCAGTGCAGATTCCTAGCCTCAGAGCCACCACTCCACCAACATATTCAAAAGGAATAGCAATAACAGAATGGAACTGTACGAGGGGGGACCCAAAAATAACCGGAAATATTTTTAAAACGTGTTTAATTTAATTTTCTGTACAAACTACAATTAGTCTCCTTCTAAGTCCTCTCCATTGGCGGAAATACACTTATCTAACCGTTTGTTCCATTGTTCGAAACATTTTTTAAATTCGTCTGAAGTAATGCCCATTAATGCTCTGGTCGTTTCTTGTTTTACCTCTTCGACGTCAGCAAAACGCCTTCCTTTCAAGTCTTTTTTCATCCGAGGGAACAAAAAGAAAGCACATGGAGCTAAATCCGGTGAGTAGGGTGGGTGGTTCAGGGTTGTCATACCGTTTCTAACAATAGTTTCTGCAACACTTTTTTCAAGAAGAAAACAAAATTTCACTGCCGCGCGATGCTCACGATAATCGGCCATCGTAAAAAAACGACGCTTGCACAAAACTACTTTTACAAAAAAATTCACTGAACACAAGCACAACCTTCCAGACTGATGGCACTTGGCAGACTGACTTGTGAGGAGTGTAACTAGATCGCCCTAGCGGCCCAACCACGTACTACAAGTACCAACCTAACAACAACAAAATTCCGGTTATTTTTGGGTCCCCCCTCATATGTGCTAGTAGACGAATTAAATACGCACTTTTCAACAGCACTGGAGATCAAAACGAAGCAAAAAGAGGCTTGTGGTGGCTCAATGGCTTTCATACATAGCAGACTGCAATTCACATGATGTGGCAATGGCATCAAGTAATATGTGTTAGTGATGGAAGGGTCATCATCAGTCAATCATCGCCCAACCCACTATATCCTAACACAGGGTCATGGGGGTCTGCTGGAACCAATCCCAGCCAGCACAGGGCGCATGGCAGGAACAAATCCTGGGCAGGGCACCAGCCGACCACAGGACACGGTCTGTTGTTCAAATTTCTCAAATATAACATTTTTGAAAGTATACCCAAATATTATATACTAGTTAACATTATCCTCTTTAATAAAATCCCTGTGTGCGTCCAGGTGTCCGTTGTGTGTGTCTTCTGATGAAGTGCGCATGCGTGGGGCACGGTGTGATGCGCGATATTACTGTCAGAGAAAGTTACAGGCGTTTTATGGAAATACAAACCAGTATTACTGCGAGAGGAAATTAAAGGTACACAATACAGTGACGCATATTACAGCCACATATAAGCCAGTATTACTGTCAGAGAAAATTAAAGGCATATTACTGACGCGCACGCCTGTATTACCGCCAGAGAAAATGAAAGGTATATTACGGACGTACAAGACAGTATTACTTTCACAGAAAATTAAAGACACACAATACACTGCGGCAGCCCACGAAGAACGGTCAGCTCAGCAAGTAAACATCAACAAAAGAAAGGCTGAAAGACAAAGAAAAATACGACCAACAAAAAGAATGAGGTCAAAGTCCCTTGCCATTTAATATAGACTGTTCCTACTAATATTTATGCACTACTGTTCTAGCGCCCGTTATTGTAACGGGCTTAATGACTAGTTTATTTATAAAAGCACATTTAAAACAACAGAGGTTGTGCAAAAGTGCTGTATAAAGAAGCATTAAATTAAACACAATGCAAACAATCATGCAGAAGCAGATTAATAAAACAACCAATTGTAATATCCTCCACTATACATATTATATGATTTGTATATTACTACAAATATTTGTGAGGCACCATCTGTTGGAATGACAAATGCAATACATTTTATTACCACAAGCATTATAAAATGCATTCCAATGGAAATTATGTTAACGCTGTGGTCTCTGTTGAGTACTAAGACTCCTACCCGTTCCTAGGCGGGTAGCACAGCTGGTGCCCACACTAAAAAGACAACCCAAAACATTATAATTCTGGGCCGCTGGATAATTTTAACTAATGAACGCTGTTAAAAATATATGTGTAAAATTAGCATATGTTTAAACTGTGAATGGCTTTTATAGTCTAAAATTTTGACTCACATTATCTTAAAGTTTAACACTAAAATGACTGCACTCTATGAGATGGCGCTGCCGTTGTCAAGCTGTGAACACTTGCTAGCTATAGCTTTAGTCAATCACCTGCCATAAGGATTAGGAGATTAATAAATTTATATTCAATCCACACCTTTTGAAAGGATTCAATTTTCCTAATCTTGTTTAGCTTAAGAGTACATGACTTTGAGGGTTTTACGCTTTTTTTTTCCCCAAATCTACTCTCTTTGTGAACATTTACATATCTACTTTTTTTTTTTGTGACTGGAACACGTTGACCTTCATGAAGCTAAACTGTGAAGCATTTCTGGTCCTACCTGGAGGCCTGATAAATGTTTGATGTGTTTAGATAGCCAACTGTCTGAACGCCTTAGACTAACAAAAATGCTAAACTGCTTCTTGATTGTAAATGGATGAAAACAGTCTTCCCCCTCTGAAGTGCAGCAGATGGCTGCCATGCTAGTCACATTTAGTAAATATGTACCAAATTTCACTTGGAAGAAATGTGTTGCTCACCTTGATACACACATCTCTCTTTCATAAAAAAAAAATTTAAAAAAAAACTTCAAAATTTAAAATGGCATATTGATAAAACAGACAAAGCTTCCTGCAATATATTGTAAGTTTGACTGGCTTCACCTTCACTTATGATGGTTGATGCCCACCATCTGGCTCTTGTGCCCACAGGGCCTGTAAAGAGAACACAGGCGCCTACTCTACCCTGGAAAGTGAGTACTACTGTTATCTGTCCTACTGAGCTACACTCCTTAAATTCTTGAAGACATTAGACTTGGTGGTGTGAGCTTCAATAATAATATTGCCATCTACAGAAATTTTCAGATGACTCGTCCATCATGGTCTGCATTAATCTTAATACATAATTCGCCAGTCTCCTCACTCACTCACTCACTCACTCACTCACTCACTCACTCACTCACTCACTCACTCACTCACTCACTCACTCACGTCTGTCCGAAGCCGAATGCGCAGTCGCCTTCTGCGCAGCTGCCCGAAAAACCTTACGAGACCGACATCGCGGCAGGAGGCGGATTTACGGCCGAGAAAATTCAAAGAGAAAGGCGACTACGGCTGTGAAAATTCAAAGAGAAAGGCGACTTTGACTGACATCCAACCCCAACATCGCGGGAGGCGGCGGATTTACGGCCACAAAAATTCAAAGAGAAAGGCGAATTCGATTAAAGCTCTAGAGGCCTGAAAGGCAATTTCGACTACAGCTCAAGGCGTAATTACGCATTCATTCAATACACCTATATCAGGTTTGTGGTGCTTATACTTATTATATATTACTAGCAAAATACCCGCGCGTCGCAGCGGAGAAGTAGTGTGTTAAAGAGGTTATGAAAAAGAAAAGGAAACATTTTAAAAATAACGTAACATGATTGTCAATGTAATTGTGTTGTTATTGTTATGAGTGTTGCTGTCTTATGTATGTATAATATACACACACATAAACATAAATATACATATACATATATACATATCTACATATACACATATCTACATATACAGATATATACATATATATATATACATATACACATCCACATATATATACATATATATATACACATATCAACATATATATACACACATACAGTACATACACACACATATACATATATACATATACACATACATACACATACATACATATATATATATATATATATATATATATATATATATATATATACACACATACACACACACAGACACATATATACATATATATTTACACATCTACATATATTTACATATCTGCATATATACACATATCTACAAATATATACACATATATATACATATCTACATATATATATATATATATATATATATATATATATATATATATATATACATATATATCTAGACATACATACATACATACATACATTTACACATATATATATATATATACATATCTATATATATATATATATACTGTATATGTAATTGTGTTGTCATTGTTATGAGTGTTGCTGTCATATATATATATAAAATACACACACATAAACATATATATACATACACATATATACATATATATACATATCTACATATACACATACATATATATATACACACATACATATATACACACACAGACACATATATACACACACAGACACACATATATATATATATATACAGTATATTTATATGTCAACATATATATATACATATCTACATATATATACACACAGACACATATATATATATATATATATATATATACAGTATATTTATATACCAACATATATATATACATATCTACATATATATACACATATATATACATATATATATATATATATATATATATATATATATATATATATATATATATATACACACACATATATATATACATGCAAAGAGTACGCGACACGTGTTTCGCCCTCATTCCGGGCTCATCAGGCGTACACACTCCACTGCACTCCCTCTCGGGAATCGAACCTCGGACGTCAGTGCCAGAGGCGATGCCCCTAACGTTGCGCCACGGCGTGTGGTTCGTTTATTTGGCAGCATGTAGATCGGGGTAATTACATTCACGGCATTCGAAGTCTGTGTCACAATCTGATTGTATGGGTGGTTACCTACCAGGTAACGCTTGTGGTTGGCCAGCAATCTGCTAACATCCGCCACGGTGCCCTCAGTTTGTGAGGAGCAGATCATATAATGGTTGAAAATAGTTTACTGTCAAATAAATACGTGTTTCGCCCTCATTCTCGGCTCATCAGTCGTACACACTCCACTGCACTCCCTCTCGGGAATCATATATACACATATCTATATATATATATATATATATATATATATATATATATATATATATATATATATATATATATATATATACACACATATGTACATATATATATCAAAATACCCGCGCTTCACAGCAGCGAAGTACTGCTTTAAAATTTTTATTATGAAGAAAAGTAAACCTTTTTAAACCGAGGGAAAATGTATCAATAATTATTTGTTAAGGATCTCTTTGTATAGCACGTTGTCAGTTCGCCCCTCTGCTTGTAATATGACCAAGCTGTGTGGTAGCTTACTGTTGAGCATGCAACGTACAGTTGGCCATGTGAAAAGCAGTCCTGCCTCAAATCAGTGCCAACCTTTTGTAGGGTCTGTCCCTGAGACTTATTAATTGTCATTGCGAAGCAGAGCCTTAGTGGAAATTGTAGGCGTTTGAATTGAAATGGGAGATCAGAGGGTATAACGGGGATGCGAGGAATAAAAACTCTCTCCCCTGAGCCACCGCCAGTAAAAATAGTTGCCTCAATGAGGTTGTTTTGCAGACACATGACCTGAAGTCTCGTGGCGTCACAAAGTTTCAGTGGCTGTACGCAAATCTACAATTGGTTTCATATTCTGTTCGTACCTTATCAATTGTGTTATTTGTTTTTTGAACAGGTTTGATACATCGAAGTGATCATTCCTGCTGCGTTCATTCACTTCACATGATCCACTCTCTTGTGTGATGTTGCGATGTCCACGGGTTTATTTAATGTTAGCTAAGACCCGGCAGTTAAAAGTGTCTTCTCATTAAACTTGTATCTCGCGAATATGGCATTTCAAATGGCAGCGGATCACTTCACGTGCTTACGTGGGAGGCGTGATGATGCGATATATTTTGATATATATCAAAATACCCGCGCTTCGCAGTGGCGAAGTACTGCTTTAAAAATTTTATTAAGAAGAAAAGTAAACCTTTTTAAATTGAGGGAAAATTAATCAATAATTATTTGTTAAAGATCTCTTTGTATATCACGTTGTCAGTTCGCCCCTCTGGTTGTAATATGACCAACCTGTGTGCTGAGCTTACTCTTGAGCATGCAACGTACAGTTTGCTATGTGAAAATCAGTCTTGCCTCAAATCAATGCCAACCTTTTGTAGGGTCTGTCCCTGAGACTTATTAATTGTCATTGCGAAGCAGAGCCTTAGTGGAAATTGGAGGAGTTTGAATTGAAATGGGAGATCAGAGGGTATAACGGGGATGCGAGGAATAAAAACTCTTTCCCCTGAGCCACCGCCAGTAAAAATAGTTGCCTCAATGACGTTCTTTTGCAGACACGTGACCTGAAGTCTCGTGCCGTCACAAAGTTTCAGTGGCTATACGCAAATCCACAATCGGTTTCATATTGTTTTCGTACCTTATCAATTGTGTAATGTGTTTTTTGAACAGGTTTGATTCATCGAAGTGATCACTCCTGCTGCGTTCAGTCACTTCACGTGAGCCGCTGTCTTGTGTGATGTTGCGATGTCCATACCTCGTGTCTTCTCATTAAACTTGTATCTCGCGAATATGGCATTGCAAACGGCAGCGGGTCAGTTCACGTGCTTACGTGGGAGGCGTGATGACGCAATATATTTTGATATATATCAAAATACCCGCGCTTCGCAGCGGCGAAGTACTGCTTTAAAAATTTTATTAAGAAGAAAAGTAAACCTTTTTAAACTGAGGAAAATGAACCAGTTGTTATATGACCAAGCTGTGTGCTGAGTTTACTCTTGAGCATGAAATCTAACGTTTGTGCCCTTCAGAATGAAAACAGTTTGCATTTACCTCTTTAATAAAGGGCGAGCTTTTAAACCTGAGAAATCACCCTGTAAATGCACACGTTTAATTGCACATGTGTTAATATGTATACTTACACAGTATTAAAAGACACTCAACAACTAACGTTATTTACTTTTGTTCCCGCGTTTGATAAAAGGCGAGCTTTTAAGCCTGAGAAATCACCCCGTAAATGCACACGTTTAATTGCACATGTGTTAATATGTATACTTATACAGTATTAAAAGACACTCAAAAATTAACGTCATTTACCTTCGTTCCCGCGTTTGACTCGTGCTGTAAATCTCTTCCTTGTTTTTAGTTCACGTGATTACGTAGGAGGCGTGATGACGCGATACGTGACTCCGCCTCCTCCATTAGAGTATATGGACAAAAAACAGGTTCCAGTTATGACCATTACGCGTAGAATTTCGAAATTAAACCTGCCTAATTTTTGTAAGTAAGCTGTAAGGAATGAGCCTGCCAAATTTCAGCGTTCTACCTACACGGGAAGTTGGAGAATTAGTGATGAGTGAGTCAGTCAGTCAGTCAGTAGGTCAGTCAGTCAGTCAGTCAGTCAGTGAGGGCTTTGCCTTTTATTAGTATAGATACTATTCCACTCGTGCCCGTTTCATCTTACGTTGTCGAAAGGGCTCTTTGCCTAGTAATGAATAATCCACTGTAATTATGTTGTTAGACTTGGCCATTCTATTTTACTACATAGGCTAGAAAATGATGTTGGACTTACAGGCAGTTTCCTTGCCTGGTTTAGTTCATATTTATCAAATCGTCTCCAATACGTATAGAAATGTGCTGACAGTACTCCATCATTATAAGCAGAAGTTAAGTATGGTGTCCCGCAGGACTCAGTACTGGGACCTTTACTGTTTTCACTTTACAGGCTTCCACTGGGATCTATCATTAGGAAACATAATGTTAATATTAACTCGCACACAGATGACACCCAGTTATACCTTTCTTTTAGACAAAATGAAGTTTTTCCGATGTTGTCTTTAATTAGTTGTGTTAGTGAATTAAAAGAGTGGATGGATGAGGACTACTTATCTTTAAACACAGATGAAACAGAGATGTTAATTTTTGGATGAAATGATGCTGATCACAACAATATTTTGTCAGCATTTAATTCAGTTGGTATCACCATTAATTTTACTGAATCAGCCCGAAATCTAGGAGTTATCTTTAACTCTAGCATGTCGTTCAAAGGTCGCATTATAAAATTATCCAAATCATGCTTCTTCCATCTTAAAAATGTTGGGAAATTAAGGCATTTTCTAAATACGCAGGATTCTGAGAAATTAATTCATGCTTTTATTTCTAGTGGGACTGACTACTGCAATGCAGTGTTCACTGGATGTTCAAACTGTTCTTTATACAACTACCATCCATCCATCTATCCATCCAGCCATTATCCAACCCGCTATATCCTAACTACAGGGTCACGGGGGTCTGCTGGTTCCAATCCCAGCCAACACAGGACACAAGACACCAGCCCACCGCAGATACAACTACCAGTTAATCCAAAATGCTGCTGCAAGAATTATTACAAGAACAAGAAAACCCAAACACATAACTCCAGTTCTTAAATCCTTACGCTGGCTCCCAGTTAAGTTTAGGGCAGATTTCAAAATCCTCCTTTTAACATATAAAGCCTTAAATGGCTAAGGTCCGGCTTACTTGTCTGAACTTATCATGACTTACAAACCAGAGCGTACATTATGATCTCAAGATGGCAGTCTGCTTAAGATTCCAAGGATTAATAAAATAACAATGGGAGGTCGAGCTTTAAGTTACAGGGCCCCTAAACTGTGGAATGGTCTGCCTGCTACTACAAGAGATGCCCCTTCGGTCTCAGCTTTTAAATCCCAGCTGAAGACCCACTACTTCAGTTTAGCACACCCTGACTAGAGCTGCTGATTAACTGTACAGGCTGCATCTCTGTTGTTAGTCATTACCACTAAAACATAAGTAACATGATAGTTATAGTTTGTTACTAACCCTCACCTATTTTGTTTCTCTTGTCAGTACTCAGATGTGGCACTTGGGGCCACGGCCCATCTGCTAAGTTGTTGCCTGCCTAAGGAAAAGTCATCTCTGATGGAGGATCGCAGGAATCATCAGGTAGAGGGGTCCTTTCATTGGATTGGCTGGCCCAGCGCTGACTCAGCTGTGGAATGGCCAATAGGGGGAGGCAGCTTGATGGCTGAGGTCTCCAGAACTCTGAACAAATCTGAATCCTATTATGTGATATCATCTACTGTTAAATTCTGCTCTGTACTTGTAATATTTCTATTACACTATTATATCATATTGAGGATTATTTGTGTTCTGTTCTCTGTATTGTATTGTATTGTATTGTATTTACCCCTTTTTTGTCACCCACTGCACGCCAAACCTACCTGGAAAGGGGTCTCTCTTTGAACTGCCCTTCCCAAGGTTTCTTCCATTATTTTTCCCATCAAGGGTTTTTTTTTTGTTTTTCCTTGTCTTCTTAGAGAGTTAAGGCTGAGGGCTGTCAAAAAGCAGAGCCTGTTAAAACCCATTCCGGCACTTCTTATATGATAATAGGCTATGCAAAAATAAACTGTATTGTATTGTATCCAAGCTGTCCCAATATCTCATCCAAATTCTTTTTAAAGATTCTTAAGGTTTCTGCTTCAACTCCATGTTTGTCCCAGAGACCCACAACTCTTTGCGTAAAGCAGTGACTCCTGGCTCTTCCCCATAATTTTCACTGATGTCACGAGCATGTGATTCATGACAAAGTTGAATGAATTCTGCTGGAACTCCTTTATCAGTGCCTTTAAGGCATTAATACAATACTTATTAATACAGTATAATAATGCAATAGAAATATTACAAGTACGGAGCAGAATTCAACAGTAGATGATATCACATAATAGGATTTGGATTTGTTCAGTGTTCTGGAACACCTTGGCCATCAAGCTGCCTCCCACTATTGGCTCTTCCACAGATGAGTCAGTGCTGGGCCAGCCAATCCGATGAAAGGACAACTCTACCTGATGATTCTTGTGATCCTCCATCAGAGATGACTTTACCTTAGGCAGACAAAACAACTTGGCAGAACTTGGCTAGGACCTAAACAAATGGGCTCAATGGACTGAATGGCTTCCTCTTGTTTGTCAAATTTCTTATGTTTTGCGAAAAGTCTATTAGCAGCGGGGACTGATGTACATATGATGAAGAATAGTTCACTGTTGCTGTTTAGTTCATTGGCCTTTAGAACTGATGACATGCACTGATGTCTCGGAGAAAGCTTAAAAAAAACTGAGAAAAACCATACTACATGGTGTCACACACGGGCACTTAGGAGGCAGATAAAGGGCCTAAATGAGCGTGAAAGAACAAAAGGTAGACGATTGGAATGGACTGCTGATGCCTTTCTCTTTTCTCAACAGAAAAACAGAAGATTAACAAACACAATCCTACATCAAAAAAGACATGCAAAAATACCACTTCCCGTTTCCCTGAAGACTCCACTTTCATCCCTGCTTGACGACTTCACTTCCGGCTCCATATCAATGACGTCACTTCCTGGCCGCTGACGAAGAGGTCATTTCCATCCCTCACCACCAATATCATTTCCTCCCCGACCCAATTCTGTTTCCTGTATTGCTGTAATTTCCTGTCATTTGTACATCATCTCAATATCAAGTTTGACCGTTTTTTCAGTCTTTCGTGGGTTCTCAGGATCCCCAACACTTGATCTGTTCAGAGGCGGCCTTTGGGGGTGGCGACTAGGACAATCGCCCCGGGCCCCGCGATAGGAGAGTCTTTTGTCACCGTCAGCTCATCATACAAATATGCGGGGCCTCTGCAAGACATTCAAATCCGTTATAGACTGAAATACGGTACGTGGTGGATTTCTGCTAATTCCTGTGACCGTTGCGAGCGCGGAAAGAAGCTTTTCAAAGTTGAAACTTATCAAAAATTATCTATGATCAACAAAGTCGCAGAACAGACTGTGCAGTTTAGGTATTTTGTCAATCGAAAAGGAACTTGCCTCAACATTGGACTACGAGGATCTTATCAATGATTTTGCTCAGCAAAAAGACAGAAAAGTGGACTTCCGTCTGTGACTGTCAAAGCAGCTGTTTGGTAAGTGTTCGTTTTTTTTACAAGTGTTTCTGGTTCTCCGTAATTAAATAAATTTGCCGACTCCTGCGGGTTCGGCAGAAACGACTGTTATCTAGTTTGTTAATTTTAATAATTAATAATAATAATAATTTTTTGCATTTATATAGCGCTTTTCTCACTACTCAAAGCGCTTAGCAATTGCAGGTTAAGGGCCTTGCTTAAGGGCCCAACAGAGCAGAGTCCCTTTTGGCATTTACGGGATTCGAACCGGCGTGCAAAATGTTTCTGAATCATTAATTAAGTTGGTTAAAGGCCACTAAACCAATATAAGAACAATTATAATACGTAATGTAATCAAACGGCCAATGGTACCTACATAAGGCACCATGTTTTTTAACAATAATAAGGCGTACAGCATTAGAGGCGGGCAAGCCCGTGAGCGTGGTGGTACGGTATACAGCCTACACTTATGGCTCTCGGACCCGCAAATGACACTCGCTCAAGGCCCCGCGTACTCCTAAGGCCGCCTCTGATCTGTTGTTCCTTTCTTTTATTTTTGTTACAACGGAAACAATCAAAGATATGGAAAAAGATAATCTGCTGTGATAACCCCTAACGGGAGCAGCAGAAGAAGAAGAAGAAGACAATGGAAAGAATCAAAACATAGCAATACCATATAAATAATAAGCCGAGTTGGGGAGGGAAGGTGTGCTTAATTGCAGCCGACAGTTTCCTCCTTTTATTTCTTTATTTATTTATGGGTGGGATAGTGAAACACTTCATTCGGTTTATTTTTAAGGATATCAGCCACACACAGGATGGTCACACAGAGCAGAAAATAAAACCAACACTTATCGTTGCACCGTCCTGCTCCAACGTTTCACGTTTAATGATTTTCTTCCTCATACGTTTCTTTGTTAATTTCTAAATATCCCCTTAACAAAGAAATAGATACACAAGGATCGACTTTACATGTGTACCTAATTACTCGACTTGCGCTTAAGGATTTACTTTGTTGAGTGGAACCGGAATGACAGGTTTTCACGGCTAAGCGTTTGCTTTAGGGGGTTCCCATAAACTAACATAGATGTAGCATTTAACACCCTAACCTTTTGTCAAAAGTGTTAACACGTTTCTTTGTGTTTGCCTTTGCCGCCTTGTGACAGGTATAAAAACAAAACTCATACAACTATTACTATCCCACTCTACAAAGAAAGTGCTTAAGGTTGAGTGATAGCAGGGCCTCAGCTACTCCATTCAAACAGGCCTTCTTAAGCCACGTTGATATTTTGACTTCCTTCAACTGAAGCAGGTTTCTTTTTTCTCCAATTTTTTAAAGGGTTATCTTAAAACAATCATACAAAAGCAATCAGGTTAATTTTATCTGACAGATTTGTCATGAAGATGATTCATCTTGCTTGGATAGGTGTTGTTCTTTATTAGTCATGCCAAGGCCCTAGGCTTTACAGTCAAATAAAATTAAAAAAATAATAATAATAAAAATATTCGTCAGATTCAAACACTAACCAAATATATAATTTCTCTGAGTTTTCTACTTGTTACATCTAGCCTTGATTGAAAAGAACTCTGTATGACATGACAGGTCCTGTTTATAAAACCTTTTGTCGATTTTGTCATAATATTCTTAGTATCAATGAGCAAGGAAGCGATGATCACATTGCCTCACATCTTTAAGACTTAATGTTTTCAAATCTCTTTATTCAATGAAAGGCAATAGGTATCTGAAAAGAAAAAAAAAACTTTTGGGAAGATGAGTTTTGGATTTAATTGTTGATAAGACTCATCACATACCTGCCAAGAATACAACTTCATGTCTGGAAAAAAAAAATATTGCTTTTATGGTTGTTGCTTCCTACATTTCAAGTCCAAACACTTCAGTGCCTCTCCTTTAATTAAATGTGCTAAAGGGACAAATCTTTAACATCATGATGTAATATTAATTTACACCAACGATCCATCCATTATCCATCCCGCTATATCCTAACTACAGGGGTCTGCTGGAGTCAATCCCAGCCAACACAGGGCACAAGGCAGGAAACAAACCCCGGGCAGGATGCCAGCCCACCACAGGGCACACACGCACACACACTAGGGACAATTTAGGATCGCCAGTGCACCTAACCTGCATGTCTTTGGACTGTGGGAGTAAACCCACACAGACACGGGGAGAACATGCAAACTCCACGCAGGGAGGACCCAGTAAGTGAACCCAGGTCTCCTAACTGCGAGGCAGCAACACTGCCACTGTGCCACCGTGCTACCCTACACCAAAGATGTTCCAGGGAACTTCTTTTTGAATAAAATAACATTGTTATTTATAGACATACAGCGGATTCAGAAGGTACTCAGATCTGTGCACCCTTTTGTGCTGTAGATTAAATTTTAAATGGATAAATTTGCCATTTGTGCCTACCAGTCTACACTCAATAACCATTAACGTCAAAGAGAAGACATGTTGTCAGAAAGATCTGCAGATCCATCCATCCATCCATTTTCCAACCCGCTGAATCCGACCACAGGGTCACGGGGGTCTGCTGGAGCCAATCCCAGCCAACACAGGGCACAAGGCAGGAACCAATCCCAGGCAGGGTGCCAACCCACCGCAGAAGATCTGCAGATTTTTTGAAAATCAAATACTGAAACCTGTCCTTCTTAGGCGTATTCATATCCTTACTTCACTACTTATGGTGGCACTGTGGTACTGGTTTTGCTTTGCAGGAAGGAGAACAAGACTCACATCTCAGGTCTCTGCATTGAGTTTGAATGTTCTCCCTGTGTCTGCTTGGGTTTCCTCCCACTTGCAACACCCAAGGAAACTAGAAGTGCTACAGGTGTGTGAACGGGAGATCCACCTTAGTGTTGCCACCACCTATGGCTTAGGTTAAAAAAAGGCCCCAAGAGGCTGCCTCCTTCCAGCCATCCCAGTCGAGACATCAGACAACCCATGTTATGCATGATACCATGCATGTGCTGTGTGGCAAAGATTTGTCCTGCCTGTCTGTGTCAGGGTTAGGGCATCACACATGTTTATTATATCAGTCATTAACAGTCATATGGCAGTTTTATTTTCAATAAACAGTCATTTGTATCTCTCAATATTGTAACATACAGTTAGGTCCATAAATATTTGGACAGAGACAACTTTTTTCTCATTTTGGTTCTGTACATTCCACAATGAATTTTAAATACATAGATAGATAGATAGATAGATAGATAGATAGATAGATAGATAGATAGATAGATAGATAGATAGATAGATAGATAGATACTTTATTAATCCCAAGGGGAAATTCACATAAATGAAACAACTCAGATGCAGTTGAAGTGCAGACTTTCAGCTTTAATTCAGTGAGTTGAACCAAAAGATTGCATAAAAATGTGAGGCAACTAAAGCATTTTATTTAAACACAACCCCTTCATTTCAGGGGCTCAAAAGTAATTGGACAAATTAAATAACTGGAAATCAAATATTCATTTCTAATTCTTGGTTGAAAACCCTTTGCTGGCAATGACAGCCTGAAGTCTTGAACTCCTGGACATCACCAGATGCTGGGTTTCCTCCTTTTTAATGCTCTGCCAGGCCTTTACTGCAGCGGCTTTCAGTTGCTGTTTGTTTGTGGGCCTTTCTGTCTGAAGTTTAGTCTTCAACAAGTGAAATGCCTGCTCAATTGGGTTAAGATCAGGGGACTAACTTGGCCATTCAAGAATTTTCCACTTCTTTGCTTTAATAAACTCCTGGGTTGCTTTGGCTGTATATTTTGGGTCATTGTCCATCTGTATCATGAAATGCCACCCAATCAATTTGACTGCATTTAGCTGGATTTGAGCAGACAGTATGTCTCTGAACACCTCAGAATTCATTCAGCTGCTTCTGTCCTGTCTCACATCATCAATAAACACTAGTGTCCCAGTGCCACTGGCAGCCATGCACGCCCAAGCCATCACACTGCCTCCACCGTGTTTTACAGATGATGTGGTATGCTTTGGATAATGAGCTGTTCCACGCCTTCTCCATACTTTTTTCTTGTCATCATTCTGGTAGAGGTTGATCTTGATTTCATCTGTCCAAAGAATGTTTTATCAGAACTGTGCTGGCTTTTTTAGATGTTCTTCAGCAAAGTCCAATCTAGCCTTTCTACTCTTGAGGCTTATGAGTGGCTTGCACCTTGCAGTGCACCCTCTGTATTTACTTTCATGCAATCTTCTCTTTATGGTAGACTTGGATATCGATACGCCGACCCCCTGGAGAGTGTTGTTCACTTGGTTGGCTGTTGTGAAGGGGTTTCTCTTCACCATGGAAATGATTCTGCGATCATCCACCACTGTTGTCTTCTGTGGACGTCCAGGTCTTTTTGCGTTGCTGAGTTCACTAGTGCTTGCTTTCTTTCTCAGGATGTACCGAACTGTAGATTTTGCCACTCGTAATATTGTAGCAATTTCTCAGATGGGTTTTTTCTGTTTTTGCAGCTTAAGGATGGCTTCTTTCACCTGCATGGAGAGCTCCTTTGACCGCATGTTGTCTGTTCACAGCAAAATATTCTACATGCAAGCACCACACCTCATATCAACTCCAGGCCTTTTATCTGCTTCATTGATAAGGACATAACGAAGGACTTGCCCACACCTGCCCATGAAATAGCCTTTGAGTCAATTGTCCAATTACTTTTGAGCCCCTGAAATGAAGGGATTGTGTTCAAAAAATGCTTTAGTTACCTCACATTTTTATGCAATCGTATTGTTCACCCCACTGAATTAAAGCTGAAAGTCTGCACTTCAACTGCATCTGAGTTGTTTCATTTCAAATTCATTGTGGTAATGTACAGAACCAAAATTAGAAAAACGTTTTCTCTGTCCAGATATTTATGGATCTAACTGTAGATATCTATCTATCTACCTAATGTGATGGATGGCCAGGGATCGTGCCCTGTCGGGAAGCCCGATAGAGCAGGGGACCATGAAAAGTGTAAAAAATTCCCTGGGACATGAAAGGACAGCCACCCTGGGTTACATCGGGGCCACGAGCATGGGGCTGTAACGCTCAAGCCTGTTGGGTTACGTTGCCACCACCAGGGGCTGCTGGGATAATTCCAGAGCCGTGGTCTGCAGCACTTCCGCCTCAACCGGAAGTGCTGCCCGAAGAGGAGCCAGATTTAAAACACAGCACTTCCGCTGCCGGAACTTAACTGAGGAACACCTGGAGTACTTCCAGGTGTAATATAAAAGAGGCCGCCTCACTCCAATCGGGGAGCCGGAATCGGGTGGAAGAGGACGGAGCTTGCAGAAGAGGAGTGGAGGTGGTGAAGAAAAGGAAAGAAAAGAAAGATAAAAGATAAGGACTGAGTTATTGAGAGTAATTGTGGTTGCATTGTGTGTTGCCGGAAAACAGTGTGTATTTGGGGACATTCTGAGATCTACTGTATCTATCTGTCTGTCTGTGTTCCTTAGTCAATACTGGGACAATTTAGATTGACCAAATGAGCTAACATGTCCGTCTCTGGGATGTGTAGACTCCTTCCACACTGTGCCTAGTAAGAGTCGCCCATTAAGAGAGCAGGTGCCGATTTGGGATTTGGGAGGAAACTGGCATAACCAGGGAAAACCCGACATAGACATGAAAAACACGTATAAAAAGCAGTGAGGTACTCTAGGAAGGGCAGATGAGCAGCGGACCCTGCAGGTGTGACCCAGCAGTGCAAACGGCTGTAACACCATACCACCTACATGTTTGATATTAAATAATATTTAGGAGTGAACAGTGACTACAAAGATCTTGTCAAAGTATTTTATGAGGGATGCGGCAGTGAAAAAAAATTGTTTATTCCACCCCATCACTACCCAAGTTAAAGTACTGCTTCTGTCTTTAAGATTTTCTTGAATGTTCACTACATCATGAAAACAACAACAGTCAAAATGCCCAGATGAGACTTGCCTCCATGCTGCCTGAGGGAAAGCTCCCCTGCTACCCCTTAGATGCTAAGCAAACTTTTTAAAAATTCTAAGACTTCTTAAAAATTGACATTTGTCATTTTAAAGTATACTGAACAAACTGGAGCATTTTTTCTAATAAACAATTCAAGTTGATGGAGCCAAAAATATGAGACATGACAGGGGCAGGTTTTTGTACTCACTAAATGCTATTGGCATATGTAGGTGTAAAATATAAAATTCAATTAGTTTCTGAATTATAGGGCCTTTTAATGATAGCTATTGTCATGAAGTAGGTTTTGAGATATCTTATACATGAGAAATTTAAGGCAATGCTTTAAGCACAGAGGAAAATAACATTAGATGTAACAGCTATATTTAAGAAATATAGTGTGTTATTTTAACGATTTCTAAATTTATTTCAGTGTTTAAAGAAAAAATCATAAATATTGCATTAAATATCCCTTTGAATAATTTTACTTTGCTCAGATAAATGGGAAAGGTTGGCATCAGGAAAGGCATCAAATGTGTAAATTTATTTAAAATGTGTAAATATCACATTGAAACCTCAAAATATAAAAATGGGCACAGCTATGGAAGAAGAAGAAGATAGTCATTGCAAATGTAAGAGGAGAATATCCATGCATGGGGACAGAGCAGTTTTTTAGTTATAAGAATCAACAGAAAAGATGTAATAAGAAAACATGCGGAATTTGGTAAAAAAAGGAAATCGAAATTATCTTTCAAAGAATTCTGAATGCAAACCAAAAATCAAAAGTCTTAAACAAAAGTTAAGTCTTTTTACCACCATAATTAGACCTGAAGAAATAACACACTGCAAAGTCTCAATGTTCAGATTTTGAAAAGCCCCTTCTGACCTTTAAATGGCCACACCTGTAACATTACACATGGTGCATCTCCCAGTGCCTCCTGGGTAAAATCCACATGGAAACTACTATGGCGAATAACAGGAAGTGCCCAATATGGCATCACAAAATAATGATAAAAATTATATCCTTCATTGGGAGCTTTTAAAGACAAATCTAACACCACAAACAGATTCCCTTTTAACTTGCGCTCATTAGTAGCTAATCAAGCTGGACAGCCACTTAACATTCTGTGTTCTGCATGAAGTAGTTCATTTATCTAAGAATGGTGAACTTAATGTAATGTATTTGCAAATGAAGAACTTGAACGTGAGCTAATTCAGTTTTATGTGACATTCTGGATCAGGTTTAGGTCCAGATTAAATGTTTTGCCTTATCCTGTAATGTAGGGGTGGAGCCAAATCCAAATACGGTATTTGGATAAGCACAAATAGTGGATTTTTACAAATATTTATTTTGTATGAATGTTGTGCCATTTATTTGTATTCGGAAAAATAATGTCAAATTAAATAGGCCCTGTCTGTGTCTGCCTGCTTGTGCTTAAGCTGCACCTCCGCTGACATGGGCATGTGGTGAAACTCTGCTTTAGACTTTAGGAGAACATTGTACTTCGTGAGGCCACTTTATATTTTTCCCCGTTGGACATGCAATATGTGATGCGAATTTTGACCGGCACCATAATAGGTTAGTTCACCTACACGCTTTCCACTTTCCATAGTCACCATTTGTGTCACACAGTTGGAAACAGAGTGGTAATTTATATGTATACTTGCATCTATTTAATTTACTTTTTGACTGGGAGGATATTAGCATATATGGTTATATGTGTTTGTTGCTGGGCATAACTCAATAAGAAATTTATAATAAATTCTCCACTCAGCCAGCTCCCCTCTTATTAGCAACATTTACAGAAGCTAGAGACAATCAAATTCTACCTCAAACTTTTCAACAAACATTAATCACTGTCTTTCCCAAACAAAATGAAGACTTATTACAATGTGCATCATACAGACCAATTTCACTTCTGAATAATGATGCTAAGATACCCTCCAAAGTCCTAGCTAGAAGGATGGAGAAAGTGCTGTCTTTGGTAATATCACAAGTTCAAACTGGATTTATTAAAGGCTGACATTTAGCTTCCAATCTCCAACGCCTGTTTAATGAAATATTTTCACCTGCAAAGTCAAACACCTTGAAGATATTATTATCGTTGGATGCAGAAAAAGCATTTGATATGATTGAATGGAACTACCTTTTCACTACATTAGAGAAATTTGGGTTTGGCCCGAACATTTGTGCATGGATCAAACTACTGTATACCAATCCAGAAGCTTCAGTTTGTATTAACAACATTTGCTCAGACTGCTTTAAACTAGAATGTGGTACCAGACAATGATGCCCCTTGTCACCACTGCTATTTGCAATCGCCATTGAACCACTGGCAGTTCACTGTCGAAATGCTTATCAGATAAAGGGGATTATTAGAGAAGGACTGGAACAGAACATTTCTCTATATGCAGATGATATGGGTTTTATATATCAGACCCACAGAATACTGTGCCTGCAGTCTTAACAGAACTTACAGAATTTCAAAAGTTCTCTGGTCTCAGAATTAATTTGAATAAAAGTGTGTTCTTTCCATTGAATTCTCAAGCATACACTATTAGATTGGACACCTTCTCTTTTATTACTGCAGATCAGTTTAAATACCTAGGGGTAAATATCACAAGTAAACATAAAACTCTTTATCAACAAAAATTTTGCCGTCTGTATGGAAAAAATTAAGCAAGACTTGCATAGATGGTCAACCCTCCACCTCACTCTAGCTGGAAGAATTAACGTTGTTAAGATGAATATCCTTCCTAAGCTTTTCTTTTTGTTTCAAAACATTCCAATATACATCAATAAATCTTTCTTTAAGCAATTAGATTCAACCATAACCTCATTTATTTGGAACCTAAAACATCCACGTATCCAAAGAGCGACCCTACAAAGACCTCAGGCAGAAGGTGGCATGACTCTACCTAACTTTCAGTTTTATTACTGGGCAGCAAACATACAAGCTATAAAACCCTGGACACAAATAGATGAACATACACAGGCTTGGTCCGCAATAGAAATAAAATCCTGCATTACTTCTTTATATTCCCTGCTTTGTGCCCCTATTAATGCAAGTTATCACCAATATACTAATAACCCAAATGTGCTTCACTCACTCAGGATATGGAACCAATGTGGGAAGCATTTTAAGATGGAGAATCTTTTCTCTGTAGCACCTCTGCATGAGAACCACCTTTTTCAACCCTCGCAAACATATGAAGTTTTTAATATCTGGAAAACATTTGGGATTAAATTACTTAGAGATCTTTACATAGACAACATCTTTGCATCCTATGAATAATTACATTCCAAATTTAATTTTACAGCAACACATTTGTTTCACTATCTTCAAATTAGAAACTTTGGCAAACAGAACCTGCCCGATTTTCCCCATATCCCACCTTCCTCTATGCTGGAAAAAATATGTCTCAGTCTCGAGGACTCGGAAAGCATTTCTGCAGTATATAAAATTGTTTTAGAGTCCCTCCCTTTCAAAGATCCAAGAGGGCAATGGGAAAAGGATCTCTCTCATATCAGAAAAGGAGTGGAAGGTAGCAATGCAGAGAATTCACTCGAGTTCCAAATGCACAAAGCATACAATTATTCAACTCAAAATTATATATCGAGCAAAATGTTTCCAGGGCAAGATCCAACCTGTGAACGCTGCAATCAAGCTCCAGCCTCACTGGGTCACATGTTTTGTGCCTGCACCAAATTAACATCATTCTGGACAAATATTTTTAAGTGCCTCTCAGACAGCCTTGGTGTCCCAATCCCTAATAATCCATTAACAGCCGTGTTTGGTGGGCTCACAGATGGGCTTAAAGTGGATAAGGACAAACAAACTGTGATTGCCTTCACTACACTATTGGCACGCAGACTTATTTTGCTAAACTGGAAGAATCCTAACTCTCCTCTTTTAAGTCAGTGGGTAACTGGTGTTTTATATTATCTGAATTTGGAAAAAAATCAAATTCTCACTTAGAGGATCTGTGAAGAACTTCTTCAAAACCTGGCAGGATCTAATCAATATATTTTAGAACTAGCAAAATACCCGTGCTTCGCAGCGGAGAAGTAGTGTGTTAAAGAGGTTATGTAAACATATATATACATAAACATATATACTTATATATACATATCTACATATACACATATCTACATATATATACATATATATATACATATACACATCCACATATATATATATACACATATATACATATCTACATACATACACATATATCTATCTATCTATCTATCTATCTATCTATCTATCTATCTATCTATCTATCTATCTATCTATATATATATATATATATATATATATATATATTTCTATCTATCTATATATATATATATATATATATATATATATATATATATATATATATCTTTACATATATATATAGCAAAATACCCGCGCTTCGCAGCGGAGAAGTAGTGTGTTAAAGAGATTATGAAAAAGAAAAGGAAACATTTTAAAAATAACGTAACATGATTGTCAATGTAATTGTGTTGTCATTGTTATGAGTGTTGCTGTCTTTTATATATATAACTAGCAAAATACCCGCGCTTCGCAGCGGAGAAGTAGTGTGTTAAAGAGGTTATGTAAGCATATATATACATATACATATATACATATATACATATCTACATATACACATATCTACATATACATATATATACATATATATATATATATATATATATATATATATATATATATATATATATATATATATATATATATACATATACACATCCACATATATATACATATATATATACACATATCAACATATGTATACACATACATATACACACATACATACACACACACATAAACATATATACATATACACATACATACATATATATATATACACACATACATACATATATACATATACACATACATACATATACATACATATATATATATACAGACATACATACATACATACACACACACATATATATATATATACACATAGACACATATATATACATATACATATTTACATATCTACATATATATATATATATATACATATCTACATATATATATATATATATATATATATATATATATAGACATACATATATACATACATACATTCACATATATATATATATAAAACTATTCATAACTATATATATATATCCAAATCCCCGCGCTTCGCAGCGGCGAAGTTCTGCTTTTAGATTTTTATTAAGAAGAAAAGAAAACCTTTTTAAATTGAGGGAAAA